>NW_022994208.1:0-80000 GCF_012275295.1 Melopsittacus undulatus
CCTTTTTCCTTTTTATCCTATTATTGTTTTATTAATGCTGCTTTCATTCTCACAACTGCAAATAACCTTTTCTACAAGTCCCAACATTTATCAGAACACTCACAGGTAGTACCTCACAATTACAATCAGTGTATCCCGAGCGTGCATAATATATTCAAGAACAATACTTTCATCCTCTCAATAAGATACACTTTATAATTTGCCCCAGACCTCTAGTTAAATTGTTTAGCTATGTCAAATCGTTTCCCTATAAGGTGTAAATATAGCAATAATATTAGCGCAGGGCCCAAATATAAGTCCCCAATCACATGATAGCAGTCCGTAGCTAAAGTGGACACAAGTGGTGTTCCAAAGGTGAAACATTACAACATTTTTCATACCATGACCTGCCCGCCTCATGATATTTCTTACGTTGATCTAACCTTTTCCTGAGTTCAGACATGGTGTCCTGGACTACTCCAGTATGTGTCAGCCCAAAGAACAACATTCTTCATTGAGAGCTACACATAACCCTCCTTCCTTTAAGAAATAGATCTAATCCTAAACAGCAATCACTATGTTAAAATTTTCCACAGACCCTCCTTCTTGAGCAACAGGCAATCTAAAACACACGATTCTGATATAATTGCAGTTTTCATTTTAGTATTTTGCTTTGCAATTAAGCCTAATGCATTTTTCTTTTTTATTACTACTTATTTCTACACACTTGTGACCTTATAATTCTATTCAAACATCCATTATAGGATTCTGTATCCCCGGATGCTCTCTTTGGCCCAAGTTGCCAAAATCATGAATAGATATTCATTCAGGTGGCCACTCTTGTCTTTCCCTTTGTAACTCTCTTTTATATTGTTTTCCTCCTTAATAAGAAGAAAATAGGTTGATCATTCCTAATATACATGAACCTGTCCAATTTTGGGGTAAAATGCAAAATTATTTTACCACAGATTCAATAAATATCCATTTGGAGTAGGCCAACTGTTTGTATGTTAGTTCCTTAGTCCAGTTACTGAATGGTGATTTTTCTATGGGATTTCCCCCATCTTCCCCAGTCTTTCTTTGCTCTCTTCCACATATAAACCCCTTCACAAAGTAAATTTCCTATGGTTTTACACCATTTTCTAAATTTTTCAACAACCTTTTTAGATTATATCCGTTTGCAAGATCCATTGTTGTCTCCTTTGTTTCCTTTTCGATTTTTCCAGATTGTAGGGTCGCTTGTATTACTCTCCATTGCCTCCCAGGCCCATCTCTTTCCCTGGTTAGTTCCCCTACAAACATAGCAGTTAGTTACATTCAATGCTTTAGATATTTTTCAGCAAGATTTACAAGGAGATTTTTAGGCAACTGTGAGAATTTCATATTGGACTCCAGTTTTTTTTTTTTTTTTTTTTTTTTTGATCTAATACTAATAATCACAGCTGGGTCTTCCCCAGTTCCATATATTTTAAGTCCAATTTTAGTTACTTGCTTCTGTTTCCATTTTTTTTTTTTTTTTTTTTTTTTTTTTTTAAATCTATGAGAGTTAAATTTATTGGATTGCAGGCACGGGTTGTACAGTTATTGTTTGTTTGCATTCTTGCTATTGAAGCTTGTAAAGTCTTACATTGATAATCACATCCCTAGCCTGCAGTATCCCAGCATACACAAGACCATCCTTTTCTTCCACAGAGGTGTGATGACTGATACCTAGCTGTTTGATTAGGTACATAATCAGGATTTATATGACATTGGTATCCACCTGGGCAAATATATTTTGGTTGGCTACTGTAGTACTGCCTCCACTCTGAACTTCCACTATTAGTATCTAAATCATCATCTATAATATCACATGCATCAAAAATTATTGACAGTGAGGTACTCAAATTGGTTATAACTTCACTTGTTCCAATTAATTTCCCTTCTTCTGAATTTGTTCTCATTTCTACCCCAATACAAGGTTGGAAGTTCCTTTGGATCATAACACACAGTTTTGCTTGTTTTTCCTGACACAATTCATACTGGGGTTGATTATATATGCAACTGCCTATCTTTGTTCCTTTGCATTCATAAACAGTGTGATATACCAAGGTTTTAGAGGTTATTCTCCTTCATCTAGTTGTGGTAATACATTCAACTATAGTTGTTGTGAATGTTTTTAAAAGCCACCGCATCTTCTCCATATGGTTCCTATCAGAAACGACACCAAAAGAGGTCCGGTCAGGATCATAGTGCTCAGCGGTCACAGCCCCAGGGGTTGCAGCCCTCGGCAGACCTTTTCAGCTGCAGCACCGACTCCCTCCGGTCTTGCCCTCTCTGGTAGGTTAAAGGTATATTCCCAGTCGGCTACTATGACAGTAGTATTTGACCCACAACAACTGTTCCAACGAGGTGGTAATTTCACACTGAATGCAAAAAGAACTGTAACAGATTTCTCAAAAATTGTTCATGGTCTCTCCTATGAGTAATAATATGCTTAAAACAATTGGGACACTTGGCTCTAATATACAAATTGCAGTGTTTGCATATAGGAGGACATGGACTAATACTGGCCCTTATCCTATGGTTTCTTAAAATAATTTCAACTATATCTTCATTTCCCATATCAGTTTACAGGAGTCAATATGAATTCTCTCAGTTACTTATCCAAGTCCTCTAGAGGGTCAGCTTGGCGTCTCTGGGTTCAGTCACAACTTTCCATTTTTTATGGGTCCTTTTACTCGAGACGCGTGTGTCCACCTTTTTCAGCAGCTCTTATCGCCGTTTCTGTAGTTAAAAGAACAAGAAATGGTCCCTCCCAACGAGGGGGATAAACTCCTTCTTTTCAGCTTTTATGTAATTCTAGTTCTAATTCATTCACTGCAGCAGCCCATGGCACTCCCCTCCAGGGCAGTCTCACTTCCAGGGTCCAGATTCCCCATAGCACACACACAGATCCGGTTCCACAGAAGAGCCTACTCCCCCACCTCTGTTCAACATTCCTTCTCCCCAGTTTTAAAGCAACCGCTTTCTTTTTATCCACTTCCATGTTTCCTCCTTTACTCCCAGTCCACATTTATCCAACAACCCTTCAGTCCCATCTATCAACATGTCTGTTTCCATTGTTTGCTATCCCGGCACCCATCCCATGCTCAAACACAGGAGCTGCTCGAGCTTCCTCCTTTTAACATCTTAACTTCTTAACATCTTTCCCCAGTATCACAATCTGAACAACATCTCTTTAGCTTTCAGTTTTTCCTGTCCTTTTCCAAATCCAAAATTAAGGGATCAGGAAGAGGTATATTAATTTTGCACTCTGTCATATCTGCATACATTACTTCATTCCATTTTCCTTATCACCTCAAAAACAACATTAATTATAACAATGTATAATAATTCAAAGTTCCATTTTAGGTAATTTTTCCTGATCTCTAAAGTGTATGAATGTCAGCATTGGTTATAATATTTTTCCAACGTTTTCTTGTTTACAGAGGCCCCAGAAAACCCTCTCAGTTCTTTCCAATGTGCCAAATGTAACCCAATGGGCTTTTCTTCAGAATTTCCTTGTCTTGACCGGCTCCCATTTCAGCCAATCTTTTACAGATCTCTATAGCTTCTCTTTCCCAGTACTCTGCAAATGCACTTATGAAAATGAGAGCACCTACACACAAGTTGTATGATATTTTTTAAGGGGTCAGTACAATAATATCTCTGGTTTCTGAAGATCGGCTCCCCTGTTGTTAGATCATAGTTTCGGTTACAGCAAAATTTCCTTTACAATCATGCCTCTTCAAATTTTCTTTGATACTTTTTTTTTTTTTTTTTTTTTTTTTTTTTTTACAAACCCTTTCCCAGTTTTTCTTTTTAACCTCCCAGAACTTTTGTGGCTTTTTCCACAAAATAATCATTTTATTTCTGTTCTCAGAGAATTACCGATTGGGTATCTATAATTTAATGGCTGTACACACACAAGAAGATGCACAGGACAAAAAAAAAGCAGCGAGAGGGGCAGGCGGACACTCCCCCTCCGCCCTTTTCTAAGCTGCTCACAGACAGGACACACACAGGGTTACACAGACAGGACAGCGGGAGGGGCAGCCAGGCCCCCGCTCACAGACAGGACACACAGGTGCAAAAAAATATAGACGCTTCGTCCGTATCGGCCGCTCTCCTCGCGGAGACACGGAACCGCGGATTGGGACTCCACACTCGCTTTGTAGCTATGCTACGTCTCAGTCACACAGAAACACAAAGTTACACATGGGATCCCTCACTCACACTATGGTTCCGCTTACTCTCCTCACGGTTCTCAGAATCTGAGATACAGCAGAAACCTGGTGGGTTCGCTTACCCTTCACCTGCCCCCCTAGCAGGTCCGTCCTGGCTCCCAAAACTTGGGATACAGCGAAAACCCGGGCTCACCCGATCCGCCTATACATATGTATTATCTATCCCCGCTTCGTATTATAATGAGCCAGAAGGTCCTTTGCACTTGCGCAGTGCCCCTTCTGATCATGGGCAGGGTTTCAGGATGAAGTAAATGAGTCTCCCTCTTTAAACTTTACACCTTTTAATCTCCAGACATGGACTTAGGGTTAGTCGGCGCCCAGTCTGCTTCTCCTGCCGCTTATTAATAGGACCAAACACCTGTGTTTTTGTCATGGTCTTAAGGCTTGATCGCCCAGTCTGCCTCTCCCGGCTTATCAGCAGGACCTTTCATCTGCTTTTGTCAATAGAATTAGCATCTGCTTCTTCCCCTCCAGCAGTAATCAATGCCTTGGCAAGATGGCAATGGCAGGTATTTAGGACAGACAATACTTTTGTTTAAGCATAGGAATTCCTTTAACTTCCTTATACAATTTCTCTGTATTACCTCCCTGTACATTGGTTACCCGTGTATCAGTTTCCCCTTTTTCTATAAAGTGAGTAAATTCTTTTACTCTATTATTTATGACAGACCTATCCATGTTACCTGGAGAAGGCCTTGGTTAAGTATATCTCTGAACCATCCAGTAACTCCTTATCCAATCCACTTCCAACAATTTTAAGCTTTTGCATATTCTCCTGCAGTTTTCCCAGCTTAGTATGGATTGATTCAGAATGGTCAGATTACTTTCATGCAGCACATACCTTGAAATCCTCAAAACCTTTTCTGCAAGACACCCACTGTATCTTGCAGGATTCAGACCATCAGATGTCTGCTGCCTAAAAACCAAAACTTTTTCTACGAGACACCCACTGTGTCTTGCAGGATCCTAACTACAAGATGCCCACTGCCTCCTGTGATTGTAAACCATAGGACGCCCGCTGCCTCTTGTGCATAAAACCTTTTTGTACAAGACACCACTGTGTCTTGCGGACCCAAATATCGGGTCGAATTTTTTTTCTTTTGCCCATACTTTCATACAGTAATGGACCATTTTTTCCCTTATTCTTTTTTCCTTCCTGGGACGGCTGAATGTCCCAGTACTTTATCATTAACCCCAGGGGACCGTCCGGTGGTGCATCGGTGGGCTGCTCCCTGCTTTATTCTTAGGATCTCTCCTTGGATCCTTTTCTGGGTTATAATTACGACTCTTACTCTGACCCATTGTCTTACTCCGGGGACCTCTACCTGGGCCCGTCTTCCCTCCCCATATCTTAGTACAATATTCTATCATTTTTTTGCTTATCTTTCCCTAGGGTTTCAGGGAAATCTCTCCAATTATCTAAGGGGTATTCATGTGAGTCGAAGGCTTGCTGCCCTTCGCCCCCCATCTTCTGGAATATCCACAAATATACACTCACTCGCTCCCCCTTGTTCCTGGCCCAGTCCCTCGCGGGAGATGGAAAACGCAGTACTTAAGGGTCCACACTCGCTTGGTTCAGTATATCGAACCTCTCATTCGTTATATTCCAGGAAACCCAATCCCGCCCGAACGGCAAACCTGCGAACAATTTCGCCGCGAACAATTCCGCTCTGCGAATTTCGCAATATACTTACGCGTCCTGAGTCTTCGTCCGGACTCCCGTGCACAGAATTTTTATGGGATTTTACCGGTTTTTCCTTTGCTCATTATTCTAGAATTTAGGTTCGCCGGTAAGGTTGAGGTAGGCTGTTGGTCGCGGGGCCGCGAAATGTCGCGGGGCGCCTCCCCGGAGGACCAAAGCTCACCATTCCTATCCGAGTCACGGCACCAGAAATTGTTATAAATTGAGACCACAACGGATCATAATCCAATTAGAATTTTATTAATTATAGCAAGTAGAATATGAGCAAAGACAGCGCTGGACGGCAGGGGAGTCTGCGCTCCGCCTACTGCCGTGCTGAGCAGTTCAAAAAGCCCTCCCTTATACATCTTTTACTTCCGTGTTCATGACGTAGTTGAGGTACTCTGCGCATGCTTCAGCTGTTGCTAGGGGGTCGACCTCTGCTCCCGGTGGTCGGTGAGGCCGAAGTAAGAAGTCTTCCTCCTTTGTTCCATAGTTGACCCTTCATTTATGTCCTTATGTGGAGTGGTTTGTCTTATTTCTGCCAGTTCCTGGAACATCTTGCAAGCCAGTTTCTGTAACACCTTGTGGTCATCTTATGTTTGCATAAACGGTTTCTGGTTTAATTGGTGTAAGCGATTGTGGTTTACCTTATCTTGCATAAACTGTGTCCGTTAACTGTGTGCATAAGCAATTTCATATCTTTTGTTGTCTAACCTTTATATTGGGCTTAACATATATATATACCTAACATATATCTTAATAAACAATACCTTATTCTTTAGTTTTCACAAAAGGGTTAGAAGTGACCAAACACGGGTTAGAAATGGCAGAAAGGATTTAGAAATAGCAAATAAAACAGTTTAGAAGAGGGCATAAACGAGTTAGAAACAGCCATGTTACGGCTTCTTCTTGGAATCAGGGCTAAGTAGACACCTCTGTCCCTGCAAGTGCTGCCCGGGGCTGCCAGGAAAGCCGATCTGTGGAATAGGCTGTGTGTGTTCTGGTCTGTGAGCCCCCCATCAGCTACAGTACAGGTGAAGTCTTGTCACTGGAAAATGTTGAGCAGATAATACCCTTTAGTGAGCTAGAAAGCGGCACTAACGCTGCCTACCTGGCAGGTTAGGAAAGGCAGATACATTTGGGGTTATGCACACCAAAGCTCTATGTCCTGCTGTGGTTCGAGTGTCATTGCTCTTAGAGGTAAATGGAAAAGCAGCCTCAGGCCTCCTGCTGGGCTCAGGGATCCATCAGCTGCACCAGAGCAGCTTTGCCTGCAGGATGTGATACTTGCTATGCTGGTAAGTGACCAGTTCAAATAGGTTGAAATCAAGGTGCATTTGCCCAGAGCTGGGTGTTACTCGCATTGGTACTGGTACTTGTGGCAGCAAACATTTACCGTGACCTTGAACAGAGCTCAGTATTGCAAATAATAAGCCAGTTTTCCCCTCCCTGGCTGCATTAAAAACAGGCTCCTCCAGATGAATTTAACCTCACGTCAGTGAAGCACTTTAGCTCAAGGTGCCAAAGACGAGCTTCGGCATGGGCACAATGCCACCAGACACACCAAAGAACGTGAGGATGGGAAGCCCTTCCCTGAGAAAGAAGGGTAACTGTGGCCTTGGGCTTCTAAAGAGACCCTCAGCAGCTGTAGGGAAACGCCTGCATTCCCTGGGGTTCTAATCATAGGAGCACAGAATGGTTTTGGTTGGAAGGAACCTTTAAAGGTTCCGGCCCTGCAAGGGTTCACACAGCGTGGAGACGAGGCCTCAGTGCCATGGGGCAGTGGTGGCCTTGGCAGGGCTGGGGAATGGCTGGACTGGATGAGCTTGAAGGGCTTTTCCAACCTGGTTGATTCTATGACTCTATGAATCTAAGACCTATTTACCAGAAGGAAGTCTTACCAAGAGTTCCTGTTTTTTATCTGTGGCAGATAGTCCAATTAATTTATAGAGGTCCATAAGGTCTCCTAGCATCCCATCTGCTAGGACAGGCAGCTGCATGGCAATAGCTGCTAAACAATGGCACATGAGAATCCTGGCAGCATCCTGGGCGCTGTGTAGCTGGGTCAGCAGGGATTCAACTACTGACTGGCTCAGGTGAGGACGGCACTTGACCAGCTTCACCATGCAAGTTAACGTGATCTGCAACTCACACAACCAACAGGTACAATAAACATAACGTCTACTTAAAGTTAAAGTTTAACTTTAAAGTTAAGTTACACTTATCTGCAAGTATGGTTGCAGAAATAAAGAAGACAAATACAAGAAATTCTAATCTTTCTCACACCACCAGGCTTTATAGAAAAATAACTGGGTAAAATTAACAGAAGCAGCTTATGAAGTGGGTAAATTAAAATAATAGAGAAGTGGTGTAATCCTGTACATTGCATTCCCACCTCCAAAGAGCAAGCTGTGTCCTTTGTCCTCCAGAGACACCTCCATGCCACGTTCAACTTCATGTTTTATTATAGCTGTTCCTCTGAGAGGAGTATTACTGTAAAACTTAAAGCTGTCCTAAGGGAAGACAATAGTAATGTCACCTTTAAGGTTGCTTGAGCTCCTGGACTGTCATCTTGACTACAAAGAACAAGTAGAGCTTCTAAGCCAAAACCTGCATCTTGCTCCAAAGGCAGAAGATCTAAGAAAAGGAAAAAAGAGTAAGTTAGTTCTCAGTTACATTTTCTGACCACAGGTGCTATAACGTTTGGACTGGTGTTGCATTCATGACCAGTATCTTCCCAATACCTCTGCCTCACTTTATTTTGATTAGAAGCAATTCTGCTGTTCCATGTCTCAGGTAACTTATCCTGCAGTCACACCAACTGTGGCATTTGTAGAGCATTAAGTCTCTGGACCAAGGCTTCTAAATGCCCTGTTATTCTTTTGCAACAGGCTTTGTGCAAAGAGTTTTCAAAGGCTGACAAACAATTCTAAATCAAAGATGGAATCTTTCTAACCATTCATAAAATCATACAGAGTGTTCTCTGCTAGATTATAGGCCCCATTCTCCCAAACCAGCATGAAGAATCAGGCAGATTTACAGACAGGTTCTCAGACATGACCAGTTAGCACATGTTAAGTGCATAAGCCTAACTGCAAACAGACACATTTCACTGTCCTTGCTCTCATTTACCTTTTTCCTGACAAGAGGCTGATATATTAGTCAGAATTCTCACACCATGAGCTGCAATGCCACGGTTATTATGGTAACAGCACTCCTGTGCCAGTTTTACTAAATCAAATGACCTTGTAGTTGTAGTTGCTGTTCCTAAGCAAAGACAAGGCAAGCAGGACATAAGTCAGCACAGTCTGCAAGTACACCACAGATCTCTTCAAGCACATTTCTACAGAAAGTCTATATTGATTTAGGATTATTTCTTATGTTTAAAGGACAGGATGAAAACATCTCTTTCTGCACACACACAGAGGCTCTCCCTCCATTCCTGAAGACTATACAAGTTAGAGGTAAGAAAGAATATTTGGGTCTAAAGGCTGATGTTTCAGGGACTCGGAGAAGTATTACCTTAAGAATTATTATATCTCATTAAAAAAGCTGGTAAACATATTAAGACATGCCAGAATGACTGAAGAGGATGTACTATTTTTCTCTGCTTCTGCAGCCCATGTAGTTGGGCTTGTAATAACTCATTAGGGCAGTCTGGCTTTTAAAGAAAAGAAAACCATGTGATCAACATTTTAAGAACAAGATAGCCTGAATCACTTTTAAATGTCTACTCTCTTTCTTCAAAATACAGTCACAAGGCAGAAAAGGTTCACCTGGTACTGAAGCAGGTCATTCCCACAAATGTGGCAAAGCTTCACTGAGCCAGGATAATATGCCAGCCCCACACTCACACCATTAAGTCTTCATGCTACTCAAAAACTATGCAAATCCATGGTTTCAAAGCAGAATGCCGGACAGCCACTTGGGAGGCATTACATTTCTTCATTCAATGAAGAAAAGTTGAAGAATCATAGAATCAACCAGGTTGGAAAAGACCTTTAAGATAACCAAGTCCAACCATTACCCCAGGATCGCCAAGACCACCACTAAACCATACCACTGAGGGCATATAAGACCCAAAGGTAAGAAAATCTTTCATAAGGCACATTAATCACAAAATCAAGAAGAAAATCTTAGACCATGACTATTTGTGGGTATGCAAGTATCCCATTTTAAGTTTACATATGATGAACACATTCTGTCTCTCCCTTAGTATGCTGAAGTTCAAAACCATTTTAAGAACACACTACAAAATGTTCAGATGAAACTGATTATCAGTAGACAGACAGGTCAAAGCATCCCAAAATGCCAAAGATAATAAGCTGATCTTGTTTTCTTACCTGGAGCAGTGCTTGAAGTACTGTTTAATGGCAATGGTCCCCGATAACACGGAAAGAACAGACAGCATGCCCAGCTTCAAGCTGTCGTAAGGAGTTTGAAAGAGCAGATTCACAGAGTGCCTAAAGAGTAGCAGGAGAAAAGATCCAGAGGAAGGAAGTCCCATGAGCCATCTGTATTCAAAAGTTTGGTTGCACTTGGCTATGAAAAGTTTTGAGAGTCAAATAGACTCTACTGAAATTAAAATCAGGAGTCATGTCCTGAAGCATCTGTTTCAATAGCAGACCTAGGACATACATAGCTTGCAGAAAAAGGACAGCGGGTTTCAGATGCTAGGAAACACCAATTCTAAGTCATTTCTTACTTAAAAATCAGTTGCAAAAAAGTTATCAGTTCTCACTGATCCAAATATTGGTAAAGATGATAAGACAGTTCTCCAGTCTTAGAGACATGCATGATTACAAAGTTTGTTTACCTCCAAAATTGTTCTTCTGGAAAGAATCCTGCAACTAATTGCAAATTTCCCTAACAAATTATAGCCTAAAAGAATGCATCAACCTGAATGTTTTCTCTGCTCCACGTATGTGGTGTCTTGTTGGCCAGCAACTTTAAATCTTGGATTGCAAGTCTCTTCACAGCTTTCCTGGGGTCATTCTTCAAGTACTGCAACAAAAGCTGGATCTGCAACAAAGTAAATTCACTGTTTGAGAGAGATGCTACTAGAGGGAAGGTCTTTTTAAAGGTACGTGTGATGGAATTTTGAGCATACACAGCCAAAACTAACTCACCATATCTGCCCGATGGCTCACCACATGGAAAAGCCACTGCTTAGGCTGCAATGCCACAGCAAGCTAAGACAGTCTGACAGCTGATTTCTACCATGCTGCTCTGCTTGTTCAAACATCCTTCTCTATCTTCTCTCACCCTGCACACCTGAGAAGCCTCGAAAGCTGTTTTGACACTCTCAGAGCTACCATAAAGTATCTCCAAGAAGTTCAGTAAAAACCCTTATACTGTTGTGATTATACTACTAGCAACTACTGAAGCTTATCTGGGTGGCTGCATGATCTGCAGTTAACAGACATCAACACAGACACCTTCTATGTGGTTGCCAAACCCTAACCCTAACCCAAACACCCCAAACCCCTACCCACCCCCTCTGAAGCCTTGATCTCTTATTAAATGACACTAACTACATGTCCCTTGTGGTGTTCTTTTCCTGAAACTTCACAGAGATGGAAAGATGGAATAGCCAGCACATGAAAAAGCACGAAGATGCTGGCCATGCTTTTGCTTTCCATCCCCACATTGGCTTATCACTTTTAAGCAGCAGTGGCTGTTCTGTTACAGAAATACAGCCTAAATCACCAATCTTACCTCATAGAGGTAATAAATCGCCACTCTTTTACTCATTAAAAAAAACCCGAAAGCCTAGGGAGTGTTCTAATGTTGTTTCAGTTGGCTTAGATTCCATACTATTGAAAGCATCCTCTGAAATATAGAAATCAGCCACATCAAAAAAGAAGTTTCAGACAGATCAATGTTACTAGTTTAACAGTAACAGACATCAGCCTTTCATAGCTGTGCAAGATGGAAAGAAAGCAATGACTTTCGCGACTACAAGGACTAGCTAGTCTCAAACGTCACTGTGCTCAGACTCGCTACCTGCGGCACCGAAAAAAGGGAGCGTGTGCTGCCACCGTGCGTCCGAACGGCGGTACTGCAGGTGGTGGAGGTGGGGGGGGCGGAGCGGCTCCGGAAGCCGCTCGCTGCTGCCGTCATGTGTTCGGTGCAGACGGGAGGGGGGGCCCGCTCTGTCGAAAATTCAGCATTGAAATGGGGGGCGACGGGGGAGAAAGCGGCTGGGGGCCGCTGTCCGGTACTACCGTGTGTCCTTCGGGCGGCAATCAGCGGCAAACCGGGTCGGGAAAGCGGAGGTGCGGCGCCGAGAGAGGACTGGTGCTGCCATCATGTGGCCAAAGTTCGGTACTGCACACGGTGAAGAAAGGCGGCTGCGCGGGTGGCGCCTCAGCCAATCAGAGGAGTGGGGGGGCGATGACCGAAAGGGGCGTGGCTACGAGCGGGTGACGTACGCCGCAGCCAATCAGGAAGAGTGGGGGGGGCGCTCTCGGAGAGGGGCGTGGCTACGAGCGGGTCACGTGAACAGCAGCAAAATCAGAAGAGTGGGGGGTGCCGCCGGCGCCGGGCGGGACTAAGCGTGATTGACAACCGCCGTAGCCAATCAGAGGAGTGGGGGGGGGGGGCGCTGCAGGCGCCGGGCGGGACTAAGCGTGATTGACAACGGCCGCAGCCAATCAGAGGAGTGGGGGGGTGCCGCCGGGGCCGGGCGGGACTAGGCGTGACTGACAAGCGCCGCAGCCAATCAGAGGATCGGGGGGGCGCCGCCGGAGCCAGGCGGGACTAGGAGTGATTGACAAGCGCCGCAGCCAATCGGAGGAGCGGGGGGGCAGTGTACAAGCAGAACGGAAGCGGGGCGGGACTAAGAGTGACTGACAGGCGTCTCAGCCAGTCGGGGTGCGGGTTGTGCCGCCGAACCGGGCCCGGACCGTACCGTACCGAGCCGAGGCGAATCATGGGGGTAACGGGACTCGGCGGAGGCAAACCGTGGGGGCAATGGCAGCTGTCGGCTCCCCTGGGACCCCATGGAAGCCACTCCGGTCACTCCGGGCGGCTACGTCCCCCTCAGGCGGCTTCGGCTCCGCTCGGTTCCCTTCGGGCGGCTCCGTCCCCCTCAGGCGGCTTCGGCTCCGCTCGGTTATCTTCGGGCGGTTCCGCCGCTTCGGGAGGGTTCGGCTTCGCCTCAGCCAATCAGAGGAGTGGGAGGGGCGGAGCCGGAGAGGGGCGTGGCTACGAGCGAGTCACGTGCACATCAGCCAATCAGAGGCGTGGGGGGCGGAGCCGGAGAGGGGCGTGGCTACGAGCGGGTCACGTGCGCCGCAGCCAATCAGAAGAGTGGGGGCGGAGCCGGAGAGGGGCGTGGCTAGGAGCGGGTCACGTGCGCAGCAGCCAATCAGAGGAGTGGGGGGGTGCCGCCGGAGCCGGGCGGGACTAGGCGTGACTGACAAGCGCCGCAGCCAATCAGAGGGCGGGGGGGTGCCGCCGGAGCCGGGCGGGACTAGGCGTGACTGACCAAGCGCCGCAGCCAATCGGAGGAGCGGGGGGGCAGTGTACAAGCCGAACGGAAGCGGGGCGGGACTCAGAGTGACTGACAGGCGTCTCAGCCAGGCGGGGTGCGGGTTGTGCCGCCGAACCGGGCCCGGACCGTACTCGTACCGAGCCGAGGCGATTCATGCGGGTAACGGGACTCGGCGGAGGCTAACGGGGGGGGCAATGGCAGCTGTCGGCTCCCCTGGGACCCCATGGAAGCCACTCCGGTCCCTCCGGGCGGATTCCGTCCCCCTCAGGCGGCTTCGGCTCCGCTCGGTTCCCTTCGGGCGGCTCCGTCCCCCTCAGGCGGCTTCGGCTCCGCTCGGTTCTCTTCGGCCGGTTCCGCCGCTTCGGGAGGGTTCGGCTTCGCCTCAGCCAATCAGAGGAGTGGGGGGGCGGTGTCGGAGAGGGGCGTGGCTACGAGCGGGGTGACGTGCTCATCAGCCAATCAGAGGAGGTGGGGGCGGAGCCGAGAGGGGCGTGGCTAGGAGCGGGTCACGTGCGCATCAGCCAATCAGAGGAGTGGGGGGCGGAGCCGGAGGGGGGCGTGGCTAGGAGCGGGTCACGTGCGCCGCAGCCAATCAGAAGAGCGGGGGGGCGGTGCCGGCGGCGGGCGGGGACTAAGCGTGATTGACAACCGCCGCAAGCCAATCAGAGGAGAGGGGGGGCGCCGTCGGCGCCGGGCGGGACTATAGCGTGATTGACAACCGCCGCAGCCAATCAGAGGCGTGGGGGGGCGCCGTCGGCGCCGGGCGGGACTAAGCGTGATTGACAACCGCCGCAGCCAATCAGAGGAGTGGGGGGTGCCGCCGGCGCCGGGCGGGACTAGGCGTGACTGACAAGCGCCGCAGCCAATCAGAGGAGTGGGGGGGCCAGTGTAGAAGCCGAACGGAAGCGGGGGCGGGACTAAGAGTGACTGACAGGCGTCTCAGCCAGGTCGGGGTGCGGGTTGTGCCGCCGAACCGGGCCCGGACCGTACCGTACCGAGCCGAGGCGAATCATGGGGGGTAACGGGACTCGGCGGAGGCAAACGGGGGGGGCAATGGCAGCTGTCGGCTCCCCTGGGAACCCCATGGAAGCCACTCGGTTCCCTTCCGGGCGGCTCCGTCCCCCTCAGAGGCGGCTTCGGCTCCGCTCGGTTTCCCTTCGGGCGGCTCCGGCCTCTTGGCGTGCAGTTCGTAGTTTTGGCCACAGGAGGGCAAGCACCGTCTTTGCTCTGATCCACACCTTTGCTTCCCCTCCCGCATCTCCGGCACCTGCAGTACCGAGCTTTGGACACAGGATGGCAGCAGCGAGCAGTGCCCCGAGCTACGCCGTGCCCCCCCACCTCCAGCACCTGCAGTACCGACGCTTGGACACGAGGTGGCAGCACACGCTGCAGAAGCAACGGCCTGAGAAGCAACGGCGGCTCCCCTCCCCGTTGACAGCCTCCGGGGACCCCAGCTGCTGAGTGGGTACAGTTTGCAATATTGGGGCTGGGGCAAAGTTTGCTTAAGGAACTTCTATTCGAGATTCTTTCAGACTTTTATTGCTTTGTGTTTGCTTTGGTGGGATTTATAATCACATTCTTCTCTTTTTGCTTTTTATTTTCTTTACACATTTTATTTCCTTTTTCATTCATGTTTTTTCCAGCTGTCCTTGTCCTTTTAGTCTCTTTCAGTAACTTTTTTTAGGCGTCCCATACCTAAAATGAGATAAGAAATGGGCCAAACATGGGTTAGAAAATGAAAAAAATGGTTCAAAAACAGCTTACAAAATGGTCCAAAGTGGAACACAAGTGGCCCAAAATGGATTAAAACAATCAAGAAATGGGTTAAAAAATGGGTTAGAAGTGGGCAAAAAGTGGCCTACAGTGCGGAAGATGTGGATAAATATGGGACAGAAACAGCCACAGACAGGTCAGAAATAAGCCCCCAAAAAAGCTTTAAAGGGGTTAGAAATGGGAAAGATGGGTTAGAATTGCCAAAAACGGCTTAAAACTGGTAAGAAATGGGCAAAACTGGGATAGAATGGCCATGAATTGTTTTGAAATAGACTAAAATGGCTTAAAATAGGGTAGAAATGGGGAAAAATGGCTTAAACCAGGCTCAGAAATGGGCAAAAATGTGTTTTGAAGTGGCAAAAAAAAATGGTTTAGAAGAAAAAATAGTTTAGAAATGGACAAAATGGCTTAAACCAGGTTAGAATTGGACATATAAGGGTTGCAAATGGCTAAAAATGGGTTTAAATCTAGTTAGAAGTGGCCACAATTGTGTTAGAAATCGTCAAAAAAAGGCTTAAAGCTGCTGACAAATGGGAAAAAATGGGTTAGAGAAATAAAAAAGTGGCTTAAACAGAGTGAGGAAAAGGGCCAAAAAAGAGGGAAATTTTAAGAAATGGCTTTAAAAGGGTTAGAAGTGACCAAACACGGGTTAGAAATGGCAGAAAGAATTTAGAAATAGCAAATAAAACAGTTTAGAAGTGGGCATAAATGAGTTAGCAAACAAGCCATGGTTACGGCATCTTCTTGGAATCAGGGGCTAAGTACACACCCTCTGTCCCTGCAAGTGCTGCCCGGGGCTGCCAGGAAAGCCGATCTGTGCAATAGGCTGTGTGTGTTTCTGGTCTGTGAGCCCACCATCAGCTACGGTACAGGTGAAGTCTTGTCACTGGAAAATGTTGAGCAGATAATACCCTTTAGTGAGCTAGAAAGCGGCACTAACGCTGCCTACCTGGCAGGTTAGGAAAGCAGATACATTTGGGGTTATGCACACGAAAGCTCTACGTCCTGCCGTGGTTCCAATGTCATTGCTCTTAGAGGTAAATGGAAAAGCAGCCTCAGGCCTCCTGCTGGGCTTAGGGATCCATCAGCTGCACCTGAGCAGCTTTTGCCTGCAGGATGTGATACTTGCTATGCTGGTAAGTGACCAGTTCAAATAGGCTGAAATCAAGGTGCATTTGCCCAGAGCTGGGTGTTACTCGCACTGGTACTGGTACTTGTGGCAGCAAACATTTACCGTGACCCACCTGCTGAACAGAGGTCAGTACTGCAAATAATAAGCCAGTTTCCCCTCCCTGGCTGCATTAAAACAGGGCTCCTGCAGATGAATTTAACCTCATGTCAGTTGAAGCACTTTAGCTCAAGGTTGCCAAGACAAGCTTCGGCATGGGCACAATGCCACCAGACACACCAAAGAGCGTGAGGACGGGAAGCCCTTCCCTAAGAAAGAAGGGTAACTGTGGCCTTGGGCTTCTAAAGAGACCCTCAGCAGCTGTAGGGAAATGCCTGCATTCCCTGGGGTTCTAATCATATGAGCACAGGATGGTTTTGGTTGGAAGGAACCTTTAAAGGTCATCTGGTCCAACCTCCCCTGCCATGAGCAGGGACATCTTCAACTCCATCAGGGTGCTCAGAACCACATCCAGCCTGGCCTTGAATGTCCCCAGGGATGGGGCATCCACCACCTCTCTGGCCAACCTCTGCCAGTGCTTTACCACCCTCATTACAGAAAAATACTGGGGCTGACCTGTTCCTGGTTCTCCCTCCCTCCCTCCCAGGCCTTGCCTTCTCCTCAGCAGTGCAGGTCCTAATTCAACAAAGACAACACCAAGGGCTGCAAACTCTGCTGGCAGTACCCAAATGTCAAGAGGAAACCGGGGGACCTGCATTGTCACAACATCCAACAGGATGATTAGAAAAACACTGGTAATTCCCCATAGCCATAGAGCTGCTGCAAAACAGCCTGCAAGCAAAGCAATTTGCTGTTTAAGCAAAAAGCAGCGCAATGGTCCTCCGAGCAGGAAAGCAAACCAAGCTGAGATTTCCTGGGACAATGTTTTCAATTACGTGAATGTAATTGACTGGAAGGGAAAAAACTTCTTGAATTAAGCACGGTAAACAAGGTGAACAAAATAATTTCTTCCTTGTTCAAGCAGAGGATGTGGTTTTGCTCTCATTTACTGGCCCCAGGTAGGAGAATCTACATCTGTCCAGCTGTTAAAGTGTCACTCTGCATTATGCCAATGTAAGAGGAAACAAAGTCCTGCATCCACATCTTCAGCCCCAGCTCAAGAGGGACGTGGAGCTGCTCAAGCGAGCCAGAGGAAACCATGGAGCTGCTGCGAGGGCTGGAGCAGCTATGCTCTGGAGCCAGGCTGAGAGAGCTGGGCTGGGGCAGCCTGGACAAGAGAAGGCTCCTGAAGGGGAGACCTGAGAGCAGCTCCAGTGCCTAAAGGGGCTGCAGGAAACCTGGAGAGGGGCTTGGGACAAGGGCCTGTAGGGACAGGCCAAGGGGAATGGCTTGAACCTGCCCGAGGGGAAACTGAGCTGAGCTCTTAGGCAGAAGCTGTTCCCCGTGAGGGTGCTGAGGCGCTGGCACAGGGTGCCCAGAGAAGCTGTGGCTGCCCCATCCCTGCAGTGTTCAAGTCCAGGTTGGACCACAGGGGCTTGGAGCAACCTGCTCTAGTGTGAGGTGTCCCTGCCTGCCTGTGGCAGGGGTTGGAGCTGGATGAGCTTTTAAGGTCCCTTCCAACATGAACCATTCCATGATTCTGTAAAATGTAGAAATGGGGAGGATAACTACAGGCAAATTACAGACCAATCGATGAAAGCAGAGAGTAAATGGATTTCCTCTCTCGGCAAGGTCAGAGAAGCATGTGCTACGATTACCAGACATACCTCCGCTCTCTTCTCCTGCTTCCCAGTTGCAGAAACCTCTCTTTCCTTTTTGGTCTTGCAGATGAAAGAAAGAGGCTAAAAAAAGTCTTCTGGAGCTCTTGAAAGGGTCTGTTTCTGGCACACACAGTGTGCACATGGCTGCACGCTGCTCTGAAACAGAAGGGTTCTTGTATTTATCTAAGAACAAGAACTGGGTTTTTCTCAAAGCTCAAGAAACCACTGATGTGGGTCCACAGCATCAACGCTGATGAGGCTGATAGGCGGGTGTGCAGCCTAAAAAGAACGCATGATCAGGGTGCAGGTCACGTGTTAAAACTCGCTCAAAACAGACACTCATATAGGGCATCGTGCAAGCAGGGTATTGCTGCAGCAGCCGTCCCTTGAAGAAATGGCTGGTTTTACAAACCTGTCTATCCTTACATCATCTTTATGTTCCTCCTCCTCGTACATATGAACATAAATTGTTAACAAGTTAAGCATAGATGCATAGATGGCATAGATGGCCACTAAAAACAAGAAAAAAAACCCATGTACTACTATGCCAAACCTAATACATCGGTGCTGCTCACACCAAACCATACACTGGGAGCTTCCTGCCAGCCTGTACCACTTCAGAGCTTGCAGCTTTTACCATGATATTATGATATTAACTTGAATTTTTGCACTGACTGCTAAGAAAGCAAAAAAGGAAGCATTTTTAGCAAGGGATAATAAAGCTATTTCCATAGTATCATATCTATAAATAAAGATGCATTCATTACCATCGTACATCACAGTCCTCTATGATAGGCAGGAAAGTGCCAAGTCCCCAGCTCCCCATGCCTCCCTGGGCACAGGCCCTCACTGCAGGGGCACCTCTCCAGCTCACAGGGCAATTCTGCTTTCGGAGGCAGCCTCCGGAAGGATGCAGCCATTTCATCCTGTTTCAGGGCAGCACCACTCCAGGTGCTATCATTGCAACCGGCCACAAACTTCCCCTTTCTTGGGGGAAGAGAGGGAAACCGATGCGTTTGACTCCTGGAAAAGCTTTGGGGTGTGATGAGAAACATCCTGCACACAGAACAAAACAATCGAGCACCTTGGGGAAGCCCTGGCAAACTGTTTCTGCGGCTCTCCATGGGTCGCAGCACCCCCAGTGTCTCTCCCCCCCCCCCCCCCCCCCCGTTTGTCCGTACCCCAAAGACCACGGTGGTGGCGCCGTGCAGGAGGTGGATGCCGAGTCCGTGCAGCAGCGGCGGCAGCAGCTGTTGCCGTGGAGACCGTGACCCGGAGCGGCCGCGGGGAACACGAGTGCCTCCGGCAGGAGGATGGGAAGGGGGACACGGTCCCCGCTGCAGGCCGGGACAGCAGCGCCGCCCCCCCGCGACTGCCCCCCTCCGGCTGCCGGCCTGCCCCAGACCCCCCTCGGTGCCCCGGTTCTACCCTGGGCCGAGCCGAGCCGTGCCGTGCGATCCGGGCTGAGCCGTGCGGAGCCGTGCCCGGCGGGGGGGGGCAATGGGAGGTTGTCGGCTCCTCCCGGAACCACTCGGTTTCCCTTCCTCCTCCCTGCCCCCTCCCGCCCCTCCCCGCCCCGCCCGCCGCCATAGGGCGGTCATGGAGGAGGTGCAGAGAGAGGTGCGGGAGCAGGAGCCGTGAGGAGAGGGGAGGGAGGCGGCTGGGGGGGAGCGCGGCTCTGCGCCGCCATGGGGAGAGGGGAGACAGGGGCGGGCACGGGGGGGGGGGGGGGGGGGGGGGGTGCACTGATGCCACTTGATAGGCGCCATCTTGAGTACGGGCGCCGGGACAGGCCAAATTAATGAGACGCCATTTTGACGTACGGCACTACGGGGCGGCCATCTTGGTGAGGTGCTAGCCTGAGTACGGCACCTCACCCCTCATGGCGTCCGCGTTGCCGTGGTAACGGCCGCACCGCGCCTGCGCTGCGCCATTTTTTGTTCCAAGATGGCCCTGACGAGCGCGGCGCGGCCGGAAGCTCCGTTCCCGTCCCGTTCCCTCCTCTCAGGGCTCGCAGGGCCCCCACAGAACCCCATAATGGGAATGCAGAACTCCAGATACCCCTCATAAAGCCCCACAGAACCCCGTATCCCCCCCCTATTGCCCCCACACGTCATCTAGGGACTCCAGAACCCCATATCCCCCCATATTCCCCCATACACCCCATAAGGGGTCTCCACACCCCTACAGAACACCACGGAGAGACTCCAGACCCCAAATCCCTCCATAGACCCCCATACAGGGACTCCAAATCCCCCACAGACCCCCATACTGGGACTTCAGACCCCCAAATCCCCCAGACCCCCATGTAGGGACTCCAGACCCCCAAATACACCATAGACCCCCATGCAGGGACTCCAGACCCCCAAATCCCCCCACAGACCCCCATGTAGGGACTCCATATCCCCAAAACCCCAGTATTGTCCTCCCATATTCCCCGCCCTATGATAGGGTAGGCTAACCCCATCTAATCCAGGCTCATCTAACCCAGGCTAACTGAGGATAGGCTAATCCAGGTTAACCAAGACTAACTCGAGGTAACTCAGACTAACTAAGTTAAGGAGGCTAGGATAATCTCACCCGTCTAATCTCACCTGTCTCTTATCTGAGCTAAATGACCCGGGATGATCCAAACCGGGTCACCCAAGCTAATCTGACCCGGGATAATCCGACCTGGGCTAATCTGACCGGGCTAATCTGACCCGGACTAACCTGACTCGAGCTAATCTGACCCCTGGGGTAATCTGACCAGGGACAAATCTGACCCAGGACAAATCTGACTAGGGTCAGTCTCCCCCAGTCAATCTCACCCAGGTCTAATCTCACTCATCTTAATCTCACACTGGATGGAGGCTATGCTATGCTTCCCCAGGCTAGGCCAAACCACACAGCCGTGGTAAACTAACGCAGGCTATGCTAACCCGAAGTGAGCCGAGCAGAGCTGAAGCCACCCGGGGGGGCGGGGCGGAGGGTCAGCGCCGTCCAATCCCGGGCCGCACGGCTGAGGGGCCGTTTTCCCGCCTAGAGGACCGGTGGCCAATCAGCGGTGTCCTTTTCTGTGAGGGAGCGATGGCAGTGCCCGGGAAGGAAGCAGACAGCGGTGAGGGCTGGAACGCAGCTTTGTTTTCTGTACGTGCACGGTTACGGAGCTCAGCAGGGTTTAGCTCGGCGCGGTAAAAATCGAGACTTGCTGGACGAAGGTTAGTTCGGGCTTTGGTGGGCGGGAAGACTGTTGTTGATGACGGAGGAAAGGGGTTTAAATGGGAGAGATAGTGGGGAAGGGGGGGAGAATGGCTGTTAGGGGGGACAGATGGTAGAGAAGGGGGGTGGGGGTGTGGGAATAATGGCGGTTAAAAGGGATAGATGATGAGAAAGGGTGAAGAGTGGGATACGGGATAGAAGAACAGGGGGGGTAGTGGCGGGGGGGGAAGACAAATTGGCGTGGTGGGGAAAAGCAGATGCCGTATTGGGGGGGACAACACATGACAAGAAATGGACCAAAAGGGCTTGGAAACAGCCAGAATGGCTTCAAAAGAGAAACAAGTGGGCATCAATAGGTTAGAAATAGCCTAAAGAAGATTACAAATAACCAAGAGCAGCTTTAAAACAGGACAGAAATTACCACAAATAGAAGTAACAAAGAAACAGTTTAAAACTAGTAAGGAATGGGCAGAACAAGATGGAAAAGCCTCTCCATTGTTTACAATGTGTGACAAAAGAATCTAAAAAAGGTTTAGAAATGGAGAAGAGTAAGATAAAAATGACCATACAGGAGTTAAACCAAGCTAGGAAAGGGCAAGACCAGGCTAGAAATGGGTAGGAAATGGACCAAAATGGTTTGGAAACTGCCAGAATGGCTTCAGAAGAATTAGAAATGGGCATCAAGAGGTTAGAAATAGCCTGAAACACATTAGAAATAGGCAAGAGCAGCTTAAAACAGGCCAAAAATGACCACAAATACTAAAGAAGTAGCCAAAACCAGCTTAAAACTAGTAAGGATTGGGCAGAATAAGATGGAAAAGCCTCTCCATTGTTTACAATGTGCCAAAAGAATCTAAAAAAGGTTTAGAAATGCAGAAGAGTAAGATAAAAATGACCATACAGGAGTTAAACCAAGCTAGGAAGGGGAAGACCAGGCTAGAAATGGGTAGGAAATGAACCAAAATGGTTTGGAAACTGCCAGAATGGCTTCAGAAGAATTAGAAATGGGCATCAAGAGGTTAGAAATAGCCTGAAACACATTAGAAATAGGCAAAGAGCAGCTTAAACAGGCCAGAAATGACCACAAATACTAAAGAAGTAGCCAAAACCAGCTTAAAACTAGTAAGGACTGGGCAGAATAAGATGGAAAAGCCTCTCCATTGTTTACAATGTGCCAAAAGAATCTAAAAAAGGTTTAGAAACGGAGAAGCGTAAATAAAAATGACCATACAGGAGTTAAACCAAGCTAGGAAAGGGCAAGACCAGGCTAGAAATGGACCAAAATGGTTTGGAAACTGCCAGAATGGCTTCAGAAGAATTAGAAATGGGCATCAAGAGGTTAGAAATAGCCTGAAGCACATTAGAAATAGGCAAGAGCAGCTTAAAACAGGCCAAAAATGACCACAAATACTAAAGAAGGGAGCCAAAACCAGCTTAAAACTAGTAAGGATTGGCAGAACAAGATGGAAAAGCCTCTCCATTGTTTACAATGTGCCAAAAGAATCTAAAAAAGGTTTAGAAACGGAGAAGAGTAAGATAAAAATGACCATACAGGAGTTAAACCAAGCTAGGAAACGGCAAAACCAGGGCTAGAAATGGGTAGGAAATGGACCAAAAATGGTTTGGAAACTGCCAGAATGGCTTCAGAAGATTAGAAATGGGCATCAAGAGGTTAGAAATAGCCTGAAACACATTAGAAATAGGCAAGAGCAGCTTAAAACAGGCCAGAAATGACCACAAATACTAAGAAGTAGCCAAACCAGCTTAAAACTAGTAAGGACTGGGCAGAATAAGATGGAAAAGCCTCTCCATTGTTTACAAATGTGCCAAAAGAATCTAAAAAAGGTTTAGAAATGCAGAAGAGTAAGATAAAAATGACCATACCGGAGTTAAACCAAGCTATGAAGGGGAAGACCAGGCTAGAAATGGGTAGGAAATGGACCAAAATGGTTTGGAAACTGCCAGAATGGCTTCAGAAGAATTAGAAATGGACATCAAGAGGTTAGAAATAGCCTGAAGCACATTAGAAATAGGCAAGAGCAGCTTAAAACAGGCAGAAATGACCATAAATACTTAAGTAACCAAAAATAGCTTAGAACTAGTCAGGAATGGGATGAAGTAAAATGGAAATGCCTGGTAATTGTTTAGAATTAGTCTTACTGAGGCTTACCTGAACCTAGCGACCGTTTCTCACTGTGCAGCTTCTCAGACAGCCAACATGCAAGATCCATTCCCTGGGCATGATGCTCCAGCTTCTCAGCTGTTGGGACTCTGCTCTGGGAGGGGCAGTTTCTGCCTGACCTGGATACTGCTGGTTCTCTTTCTCCCTGCCATCTGGGCTTGCTTCTTCCCCGTGCTCTTCTTTATCTATCTCTGCCACGGATTCTGCTGCTTCCTGCTCTCACAGCCAAGCAGTGGAGAAAAGAGAACAGTGAGGGATTTTTTTATGGACAAATCCCATGCAAGCATTTCACAGGAGAGACAATCCCCTACAAAAATTCTTACCTATGAAACCCAACAGCCGCAGCCACTGCAGCCATTAGCGAGGGCCTGTGCTTGAGCTGCCTCTGCATCTGGAATAAGAAGCATTTATGAAGAAGCCTGATGGCTTTACTGGAGCTAAGCAGTTGTCCAAAGACGGGCGAAAGCAGGAGAGCAACAGCAGCAACTGAAGTCCTTAACAGAAAGGCTGGGATGAGCTGGCCTCCCCCAGGGCTCAGCCCAGCAAGGTCTGTGTGCAGAACAAAAGGAGGGCAATGCACCCTTCCCCCTTCTCATTTCTCCGAGAATCCAGTCTCCAGATCCTTCAGCACCTTAAAGCTACAGTCAACAGTCTAATTTCCCAACTAAGCACAAGATTAGATCAGAGAAAACAAGCAGGGAACGCCCTTGGCTGCTTTAGAAACAGCTATTTCAACCCTGGCCCCTTTCCCTCCCAGTGCAGGTACAGTTGTGAATTACGGACCTCCAGGTTAAACCCCCCCCCCCCCCCCCCCCCCCCCCCGTGCCTTCACTCCCCTCACTCCCGAGCACCGAGAGGCTTCCCGTGCCGAGCGGCCAGCAGGCAGGAGAGGCCCCTCTGCGCACGCCCAAGGCACGGCCTGGGCGGCCGGGCCCGCTCCCCTCCCCGGTAAGCCCGGCCCCCGCGGTGGGCTCGGCTCTCACCTGCTGCTTGCCGGGACCCGGACCTGGACCCGGACCCTGCCCGCCGCCATGCTGCTCCCGGGGGCTGCGCCTGCCACACACCGAAACGGCGCGGAGGGACCGGAGCCGGCGGGCGGCCACCAGACTGCGGCCGCATGGAGCCGCGCTTGCTACAGCCCGCCGGAAACCGGCGGGCACCACGTGACACCAGCCACTTCCGGGGACAGGGAGCACCACGGCTCATGCGCGGTGGCAGGGCTGCAGTACCTAACCTGGACACAAGATGGCAACCGCGAGCGGCGCCCGCCGCCGAAACGCCCGCCACCCCCCCCCCCCCTTCCAGCCCTGCCGATCATTGTCATGTCATCCTTATGGGATCACTGTCGGGGCTGCAAGAGTGTCTGCCGGCTGCTCTGCATCTCTGCCACAGAAGCCTTGCTTCAAGCCTGCTTTCATCACGTTGACAACTGCTTCAGAGCAGAGATCTGAACAAAAACACTGGCCAAATTATCACCGAGTTGCTAAACAACTACTATGTTAATACCCACACAGCTTTTATGTCTAGAGACCATTGCTGAGCCCAGAACCTGTAACCTCCATCCAAGGAAATGCTCAAGATCTGCCTCTGATCATAATACACACAGACTTGCACTACAGATGCTGCACCTGGCCCAAATACACACCATGAGTAGAGCAGCTCCAAGGCAAACACACACACACAAAAACACTACACATGCTGTGACACCAACAAACAGAGAATAACCTACACAGGCACAGTACCTCCCAGACGGAGCAGCACATCTGCCCGGATCACATGCACAGACCCAAGAGCAAAGCAACCGGGCTTCCTGAGGAGCCCTGAGAACCAGGTCTGACAAAACCAAATCATTCCAAACACAAATAAGATAAAAATGACCATACAGGAGTTAAACCAAGTAGGAAAGGGCAAGACCAGGCTAGAAATGGGTAGGAAATGGACCAAAATGGTTTGGAAACTGCCAGAATGGCTTCAGAAGAATTAGAAATGGGCAATCAAGAGGTTAGAAATAGCCTGAAGCACATTAGAAGTAGGCAAGAGCAGCTTAAAACAGGCCAGAAAATGACCACAAATATTGAAGAAGGAGCCAAAACCAGCTTAAAACTAGTAAGGAATGGGCAGGAATAAGATGGAAAAGCCTCTCCATTGTTTACAATTTGCCAAAAGAATCTAAAAAAGGTTTAGAAACGGAGAAGAGTAAGATAAAAAATGACCATACAGGAGTTAAACCAAGCTAGGAAAGGGCAAGACCAGGTTAGAAATGGGTAGCCTGAAGCAGATTAGAAATAGGCAAGAGCAGCTTAAAACAGGACAGAAAAGACCATAAATATCTAAGAGGTAACCAAAAACAGTTTAAAACTAGTAAGGAATGGGTAGAATAAAAATTCTGTCTTAAATTTCTATTCAGATCTGAATGGAAAGTGAACACCTTACTTCATTGTAGGGTGAAATTAATGTGAAATAAACAGTACAGGGGCTATTAGGAACTGCCCATTCAGAATGGTGTGTGCCTTCCTGAGGGTTGTGTTTTATGTACCCACTCTTCCAAAGTCTCCCAGAACTGAACAGAATCATAAAGTCTCCCAAGAGGATTTACTGAATCACACACAAATGAAAGTGGTTGCGTCTTCTCATGCACAGAACATTCATTTGATAGAATGTCTCTGGGGCTAGGGTGAGGAAGAAGACCAACCAGCTAACAGATGGAACAAAACCCCATCACAACACTGCAATCACACCTCACTCTGTGGGCCCTGTGGATAGAACTAGAATTTTCCATTGCTCTCAGGTGCCTCGTTAAGGCACTGAGGGCATTAGTAAGCCTTAATGACCCTAAACAGCCTCACCTGTGCACCAGACCACACCCAGGAGCCCTATTTAAACCGAGCTCTGTACCTCAGTTTTCTTAGAACTCTGTTGGAGGAATGCTGCTCTTCAGCTCTGTCCCTGCCTGTGAAGATTCTTAGTCTGGACTTCAGGACTGACTGCCCGGCTTGATCTTCTATATGATTATAGAGCAGCTTGGCAATTGCTGGACCTGATGGTGATTTGTGGACTGGATTGCTGCTTGTTCACAAGCCTGATAGACTCCTGGCTGGACTTGGCTGCTGCTGGACCTTCTCTTCTTGGGTACCTTGAAATTGGGCCTAGGCTGGCAGAGGTCTCTTCTCCTGCTGTGGGAGCCCAGAGGTGGCCTGGTCTGCTCTTGTTTCCTGAGGGCTGTGGAGATCCCTGCAAGGTTTGTGGGCAGTGTGGAGGATATGGCTCTGAGGGTGAGCCTGTGCTGCGGCACCAGAGGGGCCTCTTGCCAGGGAGCCGGGAGTGCTGTGTGCTCTGCCTCACCAACTGCCTCATCCACAGAGAACAGCTGGGCGTCTCTGGGCCTTTTGCATGGATTTCTTTGCCTTGAGCAAAATATTTGGCTGCTGAGTTATGAACTAACTCCTTAGACCTGTTTTGAGGCACTACAGTGAAAGAGCTGCAGGTAAAGGCCTGCAGTCTAAGGAGCAAATTATGTTTGTTTTCCAAGTGCCATGAAGTGCTGCCCCAGAAGTACCACTGCAAGGCAAAGTATGTGGGGCTGGTGTGCCCTTTCTCTGCTATATGTGTGATTGGACTTGGAAATGGCTTTTAATTGCAATGTTTCATATCAAGCTTGTGGGGAGAGTCTTGCTGAGGCTGACACAACTCCCAGTTTGACTGAGTTAACTGGCTAATTGGAGAGACATGGGAAGATGTACATCAAAAGAGAGTAAGAGGCTTCTGAAACAGGAGGTGGAGGAAAGCGAACTCCATTCAAAATCCATTACCAGGAACTTCAGCCAGCCTCAAGCAGTCATCTGTAATGCAGCTAAACCAAGGTAAGTGTTGAGCCTTACTACTTTTACTGATAAGACTTACTTTTTTAAAGCAGTGTGCTGAACATGTTTAAGTGTTTCTATGTATATTTGCAAACATAACTTCTATTGATGTGTCTCAAATGCATTGGAAGCTAGTTTGTGTGTTTGTGTGCTCTAGTGCTCCTCAGAGTTGCTACAACTACCAGGTGCTAAAAGCCCTTCAGAATAAGACTAAGCAGGAGCTGCCAAGGATATTAAAAGCAAAACATTCAGATACTAATCAAACTTCCTACATGTCTCAATAACTGAACAAGTTCTATTGTGTGTGCACAGCTACACAATAGTGCACTTTCTGGGTTTTGGCTAGGAAAAGATGTCTTAGCATGGTGTTGGCTCTCTCAGGTGAGTTCAAGGCCTGACAGAGCTGGTTTGAACCAGTGATGCAGGTGTTGGTCCATCTTATTTCAGCCTGGTGAGGTTTCTGTTACTTTGCTTCAGGGCAGTGAGTGAATCATTTTGTTTGGGAGGCTGCAGCTGTGTCTAACCCTGTTTCTATGCTGGTTGGGGAAGGAATGCCTTATGGAAAGGAAGTATACCTGTGTGGTGGTAATGATTACATTGCTGAAGAGATGTTTAAGGCTATACAGCAGTGGTGCTAGATTTAATGCATTGAGACCCTTTGTTATATGTATATGATGTAGTTAAAAAGTATGTCTTGTGATTATTTGTATATGTACAGTTGTATAAAGTTAGTCCTTGTTACAATAGCCTATTTTGTGCTTCTGCATTGGCTCTAGATAACTTGGACCTTCTATCGAATTGATTTTGGCCCAGGTTCACAGGGTTAGTCATAAAACTGAGTTCTTCATAGGACTGGGGCTCCTGAGATATTTTTGAGTCTTTGTGCCCTCTAAGTGAGCATAACCTGCACACAGCATGGTATTCTCAGCTTCTAGAAACAAGTGCTAGAGGATTAGCCTATTAAGTTATGGGGAGAGAGAGGAAAACAGTACCAAGTACTAGCTCTTGTTACATTTGGTTCTAACTGTGCATGTCATTAGAAATTAGAAATAACAAAAAGCTTTTTTTTTTTTTTTTTTTTCCCCTGCCAAGATGGTCAGAAGCAGAGAGCAATTTTCTTGGATTTAGTACTTGTCAGACTTTTACCCAATTCGGTATTTGATCCTTTCTTAACCCATGGAGGGGAGCTGAGCAGTTTTGTTGGCATTCAGCTTCTGAGCTGCTCTTTTCTTCATCAGGAGAAAACCTTTAAATCACTCACAGACTAATAGAAAATAAACAAACACAGGGTTTAATTTTTATACTTAACTGCTCCACATCTCACTTGAAAAGTTCATGATCATGTTTTAAGAGACTTGCTCATCTCTGGGGGGTGGGCATTTTCCTCCCTGCATGGAGAAGTTCCCTTAGGGTGAAAAGAGGGGAAATTTTAATGGGTTACAGAATGATCTTTCTAAATTCTTGATTACTTTCAATTTTGGGTATGTAATATCTACTGGAGTTCTTAATCAATTGGTGTTTCTAGGTCTTTATTGAAGCTAGAGAGCTGAGTTAGTTTTTTTGTGCGATGTCATGCTAACTGTTGGGTGATGGCTTTTCATAGACATGTTTGAGTCAGCTGTCTGCATAGTGGCTGCCTAGTTTCTCCCATAGGGCAATGCAATGAAGTGTAGTATGTTCTAGAAAGCCTACATGTAGGATGTATGGATTTTGATGGCTGCTGCAGGAGAGGAGTATTTGTTGTTATTGTGGAAATTTGTTGCTGGGTTTTATACTTGCTTGAGTTTGGTGTGTTTTCATCTGGAAAAAGCAGGTTGTATGCTTGGAACAAGAATTTAGCAAAGCTGGAGAGACAGAAGTGCAAATGCTAAATGAAAAAAGCAGAACCTGATGGGTGGTACCTGTTAAATAATGTTCTGTACTGGTGCCAATCAGGGCAGTGTAATGATCAGGGCTTCTATGCATGAGCTTCCTAGGATGTAACATGCTCTATCTGTGCTCTCCTGGCAATATGCTCTACTTTGCTCTTAAAGTCTTCAATTTTTACATGAGTACTTTTTTGACTTTTTTTACCCCATTGAAGTGGATGATTAAATAAAAGCTGTTGTCACTTATCACCAGTCTTAACCTCTCAACACCCTTGTGGTAATAGCACTACTATAAGACTTAATCCTCTTGTTTCATGCCAGCTTTGTGTTGGAGGAGTTACTGTCCCAGAGTCTGTACTCAGTTTATACCAGAGCACAGAGCTCTAAGCTACTAGTAGTAGTCACAGAAACTGAAATCATGAACACTTCCCAGTGATGCTTAATCAAATCTGTGTTAAGGAAGCTGTGGTAGAAAAATGTTTGAGAGCAAAATTTAACAGTGATGGTTTCTGAGGTGTATGGGTAGGTTTAAGTTTTGGTTACTGTAAAATGAAATACATAAACCCATGTATCTATCAGCCTTTCTATAAGGAGTGTAATTAGATCCTTGCCTAGTTAATTGAAGTACTTGTGTGCCAAAGCTTTGTTGTGAAACTGGGAGAAGGTTCTTCCTGTGTGTCAGGCAGTGGCCTTTAACATGGAACTTGCCATTTTAGTATGGAAATTGGAGGCAGCAATCTTAAATTTGCTTTCAGATGACATTTATGAGCTAAACTCAATCATTTATTTGTGGTAAGCTGACACTGAGAGAACTTGTCTTTAGACTAGAGTGGATACTTGGGAAACTTTTTTTCCATTAGAATACCTCTATTATCGGATGGGTTTACATGGGGAACCTGGAAAATTGCTTCAGAAGTACAAATCACTGGAATTATGGTCATTTTGTGCATATCTTCTCACTTGAACATCATATCTATAAGATATTGATTATAATAGGGGACCTGGTTATTTATAAATGTATAGCCACATTTTAAGGGATTTTAAGGTTTATTTCTTTCTTGAAGAAGCAAAGAACTTTTATTTTTGTGTAATTTTGCATGTAGCCTGACCTTGGAAGATCAAAAAAGAAGAGGCTGCATGTCAAGAGAAGAGAGAAGAGGTGGCGTGTGTAACGGCGAGGTGAGGAGCGGCGTCGGGCAGAAGAGGGGGCATGAGAAAGGCACCCTGGGCAAAGGGAATCCCTGTGGGCACAGGGCGAGGTCACGTAAGAGCATGGATGGCACCTTTGGGGGGCCCCTGAGGAGCGTTGTGTGCTGGGCGGACCTCCCTGTAAGCAGGGCTCAGGTCTTTGCTACTCTTGGTTTTTGGCCTTTGGCCGTCTTGCTCCTTTGGCTGCCCGGAGAGCGTGGCAACCCTGTAAGGAGGGTGAGAGCCAGCGGTCTCCGCACCCGAGGGGGAAATAGAGCTCTCTTGGACCCCCAGGCCACTCCTGTAAAGCAGGGGAGGGCCATTTCCCTGTCCCTCTCCTCTGCCCCAGCAGCTCTCTGCCTGCTGGTGGCCCTACCCAGCCTGACCCCCTGTTGTCAGGGCGTGTCACAGCATCTGGCCCTTGGCCTGTTGAAGCTCTCCGGCTTTCCATGCAGCCCTGGCATGGTCTGAGGCTCTCCTCTCTTGCTTGGTGAGTAGGGTGACTCCCCAGACAGTGGCTGCACAGAGACCGTCTCCCTTTTTGGGACGTTTTGGTTTGTGTTTGTCTTGTCCCTTGTCTATCAATGTGAGGGAGTGAGTGAGCTTGTCCTTTAGGCACCTGTTAAAATTGCTGCAGCTTAGCTTAAGCCTCCCTGGAAGGAGAGCAGGTCTCTGTGCAGTAACAGGGGCGGTCTTCCCTAAGTCCACGAGCGGAGGGATGGTCTGGACCTCGCCCCTTCTTTCCAAAGACGGCGCCAAGCCACTTAGTCGTGGTGCAGGCAATGCGACCTGCCTGTAGTCAGGATCTGGGTCTCTGCCTGCATGGCTGCCTGTGCTGCTGGTGGCCTGGCAGCGTGACCCCCTGTTTGTCAGGGCCGTGTCACAGTATTTTCCCCTTTGTGCCTGGAAGCCGGAGAGCTTCAATACGCCGTCACCATAATGAGAACAAACCAGACCTTGTCAAGGCCCCAGTCCCTTCCTCTGTACCACTGACCGGGAGCTAGTGAGAATGCATGTACAGTTTTAGAGTGAGCTACTGCGTGGGGCTGCAGAGTGGTAATGGAAGGGCCTAAAGGCATGAAGCAGATTTGGGATTGGAGCACTGTGTTTCCAGCTTTGACATCAGTTTTCTGTTTTACTTCAGTGCAACTATTTTAGTAATTATTTTTTTTCTTATTAGTTCCTGTCCTTCACCTCTTGGGGAGTTTTACTTACTGGATGCACTTCCTGGCCTTGTGTTTGACGCAGCAAAAGAAGATGTGGCACTGCGGACGAGCATACTGAGAAGCTGCTTCTGGTAAGTAGGTGGAAGTAGAGAGAATAACAGTGCATTCAGCTGGAACTTCAGCACTGAGGCAAGCATGTATCTTGCTGATCTGCTTTTGAAAGCTCAGGGCAAAGGCACTACCTTGTCCAGCAGCATAATCACTTCTTTTGAAGTCATTGACTCTTCAGAGGTTTGCTCCATCTAAGCATTGTCTGCTTTTTTGCACTGCCTTTCTTTGGTATCACAGTGTCCTTGGATAGGTTGCTTCCTTATAAATGTAATGGTGTTTGCTTTGGAACAGTCAGACAAGCTTAGCTCCTGTTGGGCCAAGCTCTTGAATCTTTAAAAGTCAGCTAAGCTGTAAATTGTTCTGCGATTTCCTTGCGATAGTCTGGTTGTGCTGCCGGTCAGCACACAGAAAGAACAGGTCCCTTTTTCAGCTACACTAGCAAGTCTTTTAGCACAGCAGGGAGCTGTGGAGCAGGAGAAAATGAACGTCGGGTTTGGTGTGTGAATAGTTCTTGGGGAATGGGTAGAAGAAAGGGGTTGTGTTGGGAGTAAATGTTAGGCTCTGCAAAGCTGAGAAATGTCCAGGTTTTTGCTGCGTACTGAACCTCTTCTCTTTAGGCTAATCTATTTAGCTTGAATTCATGTGGGTAACTCTGTGCATGTTTAGCAGGTGGATGTAGCTGACTCAAGAGGGAAAGCTGAGCAACCTTGGATACTGAGCTCTAATTGGTGAGTCTAGAGGTTACTACTGTTTACAAAGCTAATGTTTTATAACTTGTTTGTTCTTGTATTGTAAAATTGCATTTGTGTATTTTGTAATACTGTATTTGTAAAAACACCGTGGGAAACTACAGCCTTGGCAGAGATCATTCTCTGCACGAAAACATGGGAAATTACAGAAGCATAACAAGACAATTGACCTTGCTTATGCCTGCCAAGAATCTTCTTGTCCAGCAACAAGGCTCAGGGTATTGGGATCGCTCACTGCGTGGCCTTGGCTCTGCAAGAATTGCATGAGTGCGGACTTGTAGAAATGCTTTTTGTTGTGTTAATAAAAAAATGGAGAGGGTGAGGGTGGATGAGAGGGACTATTGATTTTGTACTTGTATGGGTTGTTTCTGTACCCCTATGATGTTTTCCTCCCTGACTGTAACTTGTTAGAATAGTTGCCTTAACTGAAAAAGGAGAGGGTGAGGCTGGATGGGAGGGACTATTGATCTTGTATGGTGCCGCGGCCAGGTGGAGGGGAGGAAAACACCGATACGATGTAGGTTCACAAAATGCTTCCGTTATTGATTACAAAGCTGCTCTTAATATACTGTCTTAACACGTGATCACGCATTACTTGATTGGCTGCTTCACTTTGCCCACGAGGGATACACGCTCCCCTTTACCTCTCCTGATTGGTTTCACGCCTTCGCTTCAGCTTAGCGTTACATCATGCTTCTGCAATTACTGGCATCCTGTTATTGCATTCCTGTTTTGCTGATCTTGACACTTCTTCTTCTTTTAACCTGGGGTCATAAGTTCACTTTCTCACAGCTTGCTGTAGGCCTCTTCAAGCGCCCATGCTCGACCCCCAACATCTCCCCCTCTTTTTTCAAATAAGGCGTTTGTCATCTGCTGCATGCGTTGCATAATACATTGTAACAAAACAAGGTCCACAAAAACAAAATTAAACAACATAATCATTATTGGTCCGCTAACATCATGATTAAACTCCTTAACCAACTACTTATTCTAACGATTTTAACCAAGAGTCTATAGGATTTGTTTCTACAGTAAGTTCTTTCATATTTCTTTAAGTTCAAACAAATTCTTGTGAATAGATTCAGAATGATCAGAAAGATTCATACAACACATGCCCAGAAGCATTCTAATGCAAAGGGGATGTGAAGCAGCTGCAGAAGTAAACTGTACAGTGTTAACAGTCAAGGAGTTACACTCCCCCCCCCTTTTTTTTTTTTTTTTTTGATCAGACAAAAAGCCATTTATTGCAAAGCTTTAACTCCTTATATACTATTGCTTACACACACCTACAGCAATTTGGCATATCATGATTGGATACTTGTCGTGAAGACCCTTAGTGACTAACATATAATTGTGTTAAACACAGGTGTGAGAACTTGACCTCGAATGCTTGCCAACAGTCCACAGTTCTCATAACTCAGTGAATTACAGCTTCTTCTTATCTTGCTTGCCTTAGGCTTCCTCGGGCCTCCCATGGCCTTGCTGTATCCCTCAGAGTTATTCAGAGCTCATGTACCAAATATTCATTTTCCTGTGAGAACACTGTCTCCACATCTCCCCCTTTTTAGTTTTACGAAAAGTTTTTGACAATTTATTGTGTCTGCTCTATCACTGCTTGACTTGTGTAATATAACAACCCACTACTCTAGGTAGCATTATTTCAGTAAGATTAGTCTGATTTGAAGTCACTTGAACCTTTATAACATGTGGCATATCAGTGAATCCTACACACCATGTAACAGGTTGGAATAGTTGGGATTTAACAGATATGCTCAGTATACTTTTCCATTACCCATGGTCCACACATAATAGCACAGATATTACAAAGATTTTACAAAGATTTCTACCATTGCTGTTTCTTTATGTTGGTTGAGTTCTGCGGCTTGGTATGTTTTGCTGGCAGCCAGTATGGTCCTGTTGATAGCTGTACACAGCTGGGCCTACCCTTTTTCTCCTGGATGGCTCTCTGATAACAGCGGAGGCCATCCCTCACATCAAGGTCTGGCATGACATGTGTCTCCACTGCTCTACGCCTGCTGGGTTGCAGCCAGCAGCGAAGCTAAAGGTTCTTCTGGTGGCAAACACAGAGGCCAACCCAGTCTTGCCCTGACTGTGGTAGCAGGCATTTGGTCAATCTCTGTCCTTGCACCTTGTTGTCAATGCAGAGTTTCACCTGCTTAACCCAGTAACAAGTCACTACTACAGCAAAGCACACACAGATTTACATTATCAGAGTAACTATCACAGAGTGGCATCAGCATGTTGAAGATGCTAATGGCAGCGAGGGACTAACCAAAGAAACTTCTTACCAGTGGAGTTCTCCCACCCTCTTAATTTGTTCCATTACTTGCTTTATAACAGTACCATCATCTTAGAATCTTTCTAGCTTTTGCCTTAGTATTTTCTAGCAGCTACTGCAAATTTGCTTTCTTTACACATCTCTTTTACAAGTGACAAATCCATACAATACAACGTATAGTTTCTTATTAGCAACTGGCTAGTAAATACAGGTGGGTTTATACACAAAATCACAACCTCTAATAATAGCTACTTTACAAGCATGCATATTCAAGCTGTTAATTTTCAGTTGCCCTCAAGTGATTTTTTTTGTTGTTGTTGTTTTTTGTTGTTGTTGTTTTTTTTTTTTTCAAAGTTGCTCACCCTGCTTTGCACAGCTAAAACCACCGGCCTATCGGCAACTGGGCCTTTTGCATTAACCTTTTCTTGCCCGAAAGGTTAAACTGCTACCTGTTAAAACTTTTACATGAACCTGACAACAAAAAATATACAGAACACTGTCTGCCCTCATCACACACACACACAGACACACACACACACATATGGGATCCCACAAGCACACTCCACACAACTACAATATTTGAAACACAAAAATCCAGACAATCATTGTTCCCACTACACAGTCCCACATACAGGACGTGGCACAAGGACCCTGTAAAGACTATCAGGAAACCAGCTCCGAGAAGCATCATCGCAGTGCAAGGTGGCAGGCTGAACCTTAGCAGGCGTCCCCGCAGAGGGCTCTGCCTCCCTTACATCGCATGAGGCTTGGGCTTTTATACTGACCAAAATGCACACTCGTTCCGACACAGGTGGCCAGCCTATGTTGGAGGAAGTTGCCAGCAATATCTATAAAGGTTTCCAAGGGTAGATAGAAACATGGGACATACTTATATTTACCCAACTTCTAGTACTTGAGTAATCACAGAGCGACTGTATCAAAGAGTAGTATACGGGGTCCCAACTCCACGGTCTTACACATTCTGCCCGATACCCCTGATAAGAGCATACAAGAGACCTTCCCATCTCGGGTGGGAAGCCACACACACCATGGGAAACTGTGCAATACATCCACATCCCCCACCCATCTCACTTCTCCCTTTACAGCTACCCATTTATCATGAGGATATGGGGGATATAAATCAGGCTTCTTTTCCGGATGAATAGGCTCCAGGTCAAAAGCACCATCCAGGTCAGCATCAGCATTATCAGGCCATCAGAATCTCAGGAGCAGCAACAGCAAACTGATGAACGTGCACAGGCTCCATCTCGGGGTCAATAGGGCTCAGGTCGAAAGGATCGTCTTCATCCCCGTCCTCAGTCTTTCGCTGCTGCAGCGGCAACCAGTGGAGGTTCGGGGGGGGGGGGGGCACGCTGATCTCCATGATCTCATTTTTTTTTTTTACTTTAACATCTCTAAAACAGTTCTCCAAATGACTGACAAACTTTTCACAGCATCATTGCCTTTTGTAGCTGCATTCCACAGCTTAACTCATGCCCCATTCCACAAGGATATCTCAAATCCGGTAGACTCATAAATCTCCTGGGTAAACGTGTCTTCGACCATTTCAACATTAACTTTAGGTCTGTCTCTTTAAGGGTTGCTCCCTTCACCTTAGGAAGGACTGAAAACATCCATAAATCAGGGGCTTCTTCCTTAGTAATTTTCTCCCAAGTCTCGAGATTAAAAGCTTCACACCGACTCCCACAATTCTTGCCTGTCTTACGCCATTGATCTTTGGAGAATAAACTGTCCCGTATTTTCTAACAACCCCTTCGTCAGCACCAAAATAAAAGTCCACAAGTTCCTGTCGGGGTATTGAGTACCCTGTTTTCTTTCGCTACACATAGCACTCCTTCTGTCGTAGCCTTTTCTATCACTGATACAGCGAAACCCATCCCGAACCAGACCGCAGTCTGCCTGACTCACCGGTCAGCCGTGGCCACCTAATTTGAGCTCTTTTCCTGCCTCTCTCGGGCAGCCTGCCTCTCTCGGGCAGCCGGGATCTCCACCTTCTCTCGTCCACGGTCTCTCTCTCTCCTGGTATCACGTAGGGTCACCAGAATGCCGCGGCCAGGTGGAGGGGGAGAAAACACCGATACGATATAGGTTCACAAAATGCTCCGTTTATTGATTACAAGGCTTGCTCTTAATATACTGTCTTACACGCGATCACGCATTACTTGATTGGCTGCTTCACTTTGCCCATGAGGGATACACGCTCCCCTTTACCTCTCCTGATTGGTTTCACACCTTCGCATCAGCTTAGCATTACATCATGCTTCTGCAATTACCGGCATCCTGTTATTGGATTCCTGTTTTGCTGATCTTGACACTTCTTCTTCTTTTAACCTGGGGTCATAAGTTCACTTTCTCACAGCTTGCTGTAGGCCTGTTCAAGCGCCCATGCTCGACCCCCAACAGTATGGGTTGTTTCTGTACCACTATGATGTTTTTCTCCCAGACTGTAACTTGTTGTACTTGTTGTCTGAACTGAAAAAGGAGAGGGTAAGGGTGGATGGGACTGGCCATCGATGTTGTACTTTTATGGGTTGTTTCTGTACCCCTATGATGTTTTCCTGCCTGATTATAACTTGTTATAATTGTTGCCTTAAAAAGGGAGAGGGTGAGTGTGGATGGGATGGACTATTCATCTTGTATGGGTTGTTTCTGTTACCCCTATGATGTTTTCCTTCCTGACTGTAACTTGTTATGATTGTTGTGTTAATTGAAAAAGAGGGTGAGGGTGGATGGGATGGACTATTAATCTTGTATGGATTGTTTCTGTACCCACTATGAGTTTTTTCTCCCTGAATATAACTTGTTATAATTGTTGTGTTAATTGAAAAGCAGAGGGTGAGGGTGGATGGGAGGGACTATTGATCTTGTACTTGTATTGGTTGCTTCTGTACCCCTATGATTTTTTCCTCCCTGACTGTAACTTGTTGTAATTGTTGTGTTATATTGAAAAAGGAGAGGGTGAGGGTGGATGGGATGGACTATTGATCTTGTATGGGTTGATTCTGTACCCCTATGATGTTTACCTCCCTGACTATAACTTGTTATAATTGTTGCCTTAACTGAAAACGAAGTAGGGCGGGGGTGGATGGGAGGGGACTATTGATCTTGTATGAGTTGGTTTCTGTACCACTATAATGTTTTTCTCCCAGACTATTAACTTGTTGTACTTACTGTCTGAACTGAAAAAGGGAGAGGCTGAGGGTGGATGGGACTGGCCATTGATGTTGTACTTTTAATGGGTTGTTTCTGTACCCCTATGATTTTTTTTCCTGCCTGATTATAACTTGTTATAATTGTTTCCTTAAAAGGGAGAGGGTGAGTGGTGGATGGGATGGACTATTGATCTTGTATGGGTTGTTTCTGTTCCCCTATGATGTTTCCTCCCTGACTGTAACTTGTTATGATTGTTGTGTTTAATTGAAAAAGAGGGTGAGGGTGGATGGGATGGACTATTAATCTTGTATGGATTTGTTTCTGTACCACTATGATGTTTTTTCTCCCTGAATATAGACTTGTTATAATTGTTGTGTTAATTGAAAAAGGATAGAGGGTGAGGGTGGATGGGAGGGACTATTGATCTTGTACTTGTATTGGTTGTTCCTGTACCCCTATGATTTTTTCCTCCCTGACTGTAACTTGTTGTAATTGTTGCCTTAACTGAAAAAGCAGAGGGTGGGGGTGGATGGGAGGGACTATTGATCTTGTACTTGTATGGTTTGTTTCTGTACCTATAAGATGTTTCCCTCCCTGACTGTAACTTGTTATGATTGTTGTGTTAATTGAAAAAGGAGAGGGTGAGGGTGGATGGGATGGACTATTGATCTTGTATGGGTTGTTTCTGTACCCCTATGATTTTTTCCTCCCTGACTGTAACTTGTTGTAATTGTTGCCTTAACTGAAAAAGCAGAGGGTGGGGGGTGGATGGGAGGGGCTATTGATCTTGTACTTGTATTGGTTGTTTCTGTACCCCTATGATTTTTTCCTCCCTGACTGTAACTTGTTGTAATTTGTTGCCCTTAACTGAAAACGCAGCGGGGGGGGGTGGATGGGAGGGGCTATTAATCTTGTATGGATTGTTTCTGTACCACTATGATGTTTTCCTCCCTGACTGTAACTTGTTATGATTGTTGTGTTAATTGAAAAAGGAGAGGGTGAGGGTGGATGGGATGGGACTATTGATCTTGTATGGGTTGGTTTCTGTACCCCTATGATTTTTCCTCCCTGACTGTAAACTTGTTGTAATTGGTTGCCTTAACTGAAAAAGCAGAGGGTGGGGGTGGATGGGAGGGGCTATTGATCTTGTACTTGTATTGGTTGTTTCTGTACCCCTATGATTTTTTCCTCCCTGACTGTAACTTGTTGTAATTGTTGCCTTAACTGAAAAAGCAGAGGGTGGGGGTGGATGGGAGGGGCTATTAATCTTGTATGGATTGTTTCTGTACCACTATGATGTTTTCCTCCCTGACTGTAACTTGTTATGATTGTTGTGTTAATTGAAAAAGGAGAGGGTGAGGGTGGAGGGATGGACTATTGATCTTGTACTTGTATTGGTTGTTTCTGTACCCCTAATGATTTTTTCCTCCCTGACTGTAACTTGTTGTAATTGCTGTGTTTAATTGAAAAAAGAGAGGGTGAGGGTGGATGGGATGGACTATTGATCTTGTATGGGTTGTTTCTCTACCCCTATGATGTTTTCCTCCCTGACTGTAACTTGTTATAATTGTTGCCTTAACTGAAAAAAGGAGAGGGTGGGGGGTGGATTGGATGGACTATTGATCTTGTATGGTGTTGTTTCTGTACCCCTATGATGTTTTCCTCCCTGACTGTAACTTGTTGTAATTGTTGTGTTAATTGAAAAAGGAGAGGGTGAGGGTGGATGGGATGGAGTATTGATCTTGTACTTGTATTGGTTGTTCCTGTACCCCTATGATTTTTTCCTCCCTGACTGTAACTTGTTGTACATTGTTGCCTTAACTGAAAAAGCAGAGGGTGGGGGTGGATGGGAGGGGCTATTGATCTTGTACTTGTATGGGTTGTTTCTGTACCCCTATGATGTTTGGCAGGTAAGTCAATTTTGCAGGTAAGGTCAATTTTGCAAGGTAAGTCAATGCTAGATGATAGATGATGTTAGATGAGTACATGATCGATGGTAGATGATAGATGATGACAGATGTACTACATGATACATGGCAGATGATAGATGGCAGATGAGAGATGATAGATGACGGCAAGGCAAGGCAAATTAGGCGCTAGGTAGATCCGTCCCGGGTCGCCGCTAGGGATAGGGTCGTCACTAGGGTTAGGGTACACTCTTCCTGACATTAGGGTTAGGGTACACTCTTCCTGACATTAGGGTTTGGGTGCACTCTTCCTGACATTAGGGTTAGGGTACACTCTTCCTGACATTAGGGTTTGGGTGCACTCTTCCTGACATTAGGGTTATGGTGCACTCTTTCTGAAATTAGTGTTAGGGTACAGACTTCCTGACATTAGGGTTAGGGTGCACTCTTCCTGACATTCGGGTTAGGGCCGCACTCTTCCTGACATTCGGGTTAGGCCGCACTCTTCCTGACATTAGGGTTAGGCTGCACTATTTTTTTTCCCCCCCATGGGGCCAGGGTACCCACTTTTCCCCACGTCAGGGGTTAGGCTGCACTCTTTTTTTCCCCCCCCATGAGGGCCAAGGTACCCCACTTTTTCCTCACGTCAGGGGTTAGGCTGCACTCTTTTTTTTCCCCCCCCCCATGAGGGCCAGGGTACCCACTTTTTCCCCACGTCAGGGGTTAGGCTGCACCTCTTTTTTCCCCCCCCATGAGGGGCCAGGGTACCCACTTTTCCCCACGTCAGGGGTTATGCTGCACTCTTTTTTTCCCCCCCCATGAGGGCCAGGGTACCCACTTTTCCCCACGTCAGGGGTTAGGCTGCACTCTTTTTTTCCCCCCCCCATGAGGGCTAGGGTACCCACTTTTCCCCACGTCAGGGGTTAGGCTGCACTCTTTTTTCCCCCCCCCCATGAGGGCTAGGATACCCACGTTTTCCCCACGTCAGGGGTTAGGCTGCACTCTTTTTTTCCCCCCGTGAGGGCTAGGGTACCCACTTTTCCCCACGTCAGGGGTTAGGCTGCACTATTTTTTTCCCCCCCATGAGGGCTAGGTACCCACTTTTCCCACGTCAGGGGTTAGGCTGCACTCTTTCTTTCTTTCTTTCTCCCCCCATCATGAGGGCCATGGTACCCACTTTCCCCACGTCAGGGGTTAGGGCTGCACTCTTTCTTTCTTTCTTTTCTCCCCCCCCATGAGGGCCAGGGTACCCACTTTTCCCCCACGTCAGGGGTTAGGCTGCACTCTTTCTTTCTTTCTTTCTCTCTCCCCCCCCATGAGGGCCAGGGTACCCCACTTTTCCCCACGTCAAGGGGTTAGGCTGCACTCTTTCTTTCTTTCTTTCTCCCCCCATCATGAGGGCCAGGGTACCCACTTTTCCCCACGTCAGGGGTTAGGCTGCACTCTTTCTTTCTTTCTTTCTCCCCCCATCATGAGGGCCAGGGTACCCACTTTTCCCCACGTCAGGGGTTAGGCTGCACTCTTTCTTTCTTTCTTTCTCCCCCAATCATGAGGGCCAGGGTACCCCACTTTTTCCCCACTTCAGGGGTTAGGCTGCACTCTTTCTTTCTTTCTTTCTCCCCCCCCATGAGGGCCAGGGTACCCACTTTTCCCCACGTCAGGGGTTAGGCTGCACTCTTTCTTTCTTTCTTTCTCCCCCAATCATGAGGGCCAGGGTACCCACTTTTCCCCACGTCAGGGGTTAGGCTTGCACTCTTTCTTTCTTTCTTTTTCTTTCTCACCCCCCATGAGGGCCAGGGTACCCCACTTTTCCCCACGTCAGGGGTTAGGCTGCACTCTTTCTTTCTTTCTTTCTCCCCCCCCATGAGGGCCAGGGTACCCACTTTTCCCCACGTCAGGGGTTAGGCTGCACTCTTTCTTTCTTTCTTTCTTTCTTTCTCCCCCCCCCATAAGGGCCAGGGTTACCCACCTTTTCTCCCCACGTCAGGGGTTAGGCTGCACTCTTTCTTTCTTTCTTTCTTTCTCCCCCCCCAGGAGGGCCAGGGTACCCACTTTTCCCCACGTCAGGGGTTAGGCTGCACTCTTTCTTTCTTTCTTTCTTTTCTCCCCCCCGTGAGGGCCAGGGTACCCACTTTTCCCCACGTCAGGGGTTAGGCTGCACTCTTTCTTCTTTCTTTCTTTCTCCCCCCCCATGAGGGCCAGGGTACCCACTTTTCCCCCACGTCAGGGGTTAGGCTGCACTCTTTCTTTCTTTCTTTCTTTCTCCCCCCCCATGAGGGCCAGGGTACCCACTTTTCCCCACGTCAGGGGTTAGGCTGCACTCTTTTCTTTCTTTCTTTCTTTCTCCCCCCCCATTGAGGGCCAGGGGTACCCACTTTTCCCCACGTCAGGGGTTAGGCTGCACTCTTTCTTTCTTTCTTTCTCCCCCCATCATGAGGGCCAGGGTACCCACTTTTCCCCACGTCAGGGGTTAGGCTGCACTCTTTCTTTCTTTCTCCCCCCATCATGAGGGCCAGGGTACCCACTTTTCCCCACGTCAGGGGTTAGGCCTGCACTCTCTTTCTTTCTTTCTTTCTCCCCCCCATGAGGGCCAGGGTACCCCCACTTTTCCCCACGTCAGGGGTTAGGCTGCACTCTTTCTTTTCTTTCTTTCTTTCTCCCCCATCATGAGGGCCAGGGTACCCACTTTTCCCCACGTCAGGGGTTAGGCTGCACTCTTTCTCTTTCTTTCTTCTCCCCTCCAATGAGGGCCAGGGTACCCACTTTTCCCCACGTCAGGGGTTAGGCTGCACTCTTTCTTTCTTTCTTCTTTCTCCCCCCCCCATGAGGGCCAGGGTACCCCAACTTTTCCCCACGTCAGGGTTAGGCTGCACTCTTTCTTTCTTTCTTTCTTTCTCCCCCCCCCATGAGGGCCAGGGTACCCACTTTTCCCCACGTCAGGGGGTTAGGCTGCACTCTTTCTTTCTTTCTTTCTTTCTCCCCCCCCCATGAGGGCCAGGGTACCCACTTTTCCCCACGTCAGGGGTTAGGCTGCACTCTTTCTTTCTTTCTTTCTTTCTTCCCCCCCCATGAGGGCCAGGGTACCCACTTTTCCCCACGTCAGGGGTTAGGCTTGCACTCTTTTCTTTCTTTCTTTCTTTCTCCCCCCCCATGAGGGCCAGGGTACCCCACTTTTCCCCACGTCAGGGGTTAGGCTGCACTCTTTCTTTCTTTCTTTCTTTTTCCCCCCCCCATGAGGGCCAGGGTACCCACTTTTCCCCACGTCAGGGGTTAGGCTGCACTCTTTCTTTCTTTCTTTCTCCCCCCATCATGAGGGCCAGGGTACCCACTTTCCCCACGTCAGGGGTTAGGCTGCACTCTTTCTTTCTTTCTTTCTCCCACCATCATGAGGGCCAGGGTTACCCACTTTTCCCCACGTCAGGGGTTAGGCTGCACTCTTTCTTTCTTTCTTTCTTTCTCCCCACCATCATGAGGGCCAGGGTACCCACTTTTCCCCACGTCAGGGGTTAGGCTGCACTCTTTCTTTCTTTCTTCTTTCTCCCCCCCCATGAGGGCCAGGGTACCCACTTTCCCACGTCAGGGGTTAGGCTTCACCTTCTTTCTTTTCTTTTCTTTCTTTTCTCCCCCCCATGAGGGCCAGGGTACCCACTTTTCCCCACGTCAGGGGTTAGGCTGCACTCTTTCTTTCTTTCTTTCTTTCTCCCCCCCAATGAGGGCCAGGGTACCCACTTTTCCCCCACGTCAGGGGTTAGGCTGCACTCTTTCTTTCTTTCTTTCTCCCCCCCCATGAGGGCCAGGGTACCCACTTTTCCCCACGTCAGGGGTTAGGCTGCACTCTTTCTTTCTTTCTTTCTCCCCCCCATCATGAGGGCCAGGGTACCCACTTTTCCCCCACGTCAGGGGTTAGGCTGCACTCTTATCTTTCTTTCTTTCTCCCACCATCATGAGGGCCAGGGTACCCACTTTTCCCCACGTCAGGGGTTAGGCTGCACTCTTTCTTTCTTTCTTTCTCCCCCCATCATGAGGGCCAGGGTACCCACTTTTCCCCACGTCAGGGGTTAGGCTGCACTCTTTCTTTCTTTCTTTCTCCCCCCGCATGAGGGCCAGGGTACCCACTTTTCCCCACGTCAGGGGTTAGGCTGCACTCTTTCTTTCTTTCTTTCTCCCCCCATCATGAGGGCCAAGGTACCCACTTTTCCCCACGTCAGGGGTTAGGGCTGCACTCTTTCTTTCTTTCTTCTCTCTCTCCCCCCCCATGACGGGCCAGGGTACCCACTTTTTCCCCACGTCAGGGGTTAGGCTTGCAACTCTTTCTTTCTTTCTTCTCTTTCTCCCCCCCCATGAGGGCCAGGGTACCCACTTTTCCCCACGTCAGGGTTTAGGCTGCACTCTTTCTTTCTTTCTTTCTCTCTCCCCCCCCATGAGGGCCAGGTTACCCACTTTTCCCCACGTCAGGGGTTTAGGCTGCACTCTTTATTTTCTTTCTTTCTCCCACCATCATGAGGGCCATGGTACCCCACTTTTCCCCACGTCAGGGGTTAGCTGCCTCTTTCTTTCTTTCTTTCTCCCCCACCCCATGAGGGCCAGGGTACCACTTTTTCCCACGTCAGGGGTTAGGCTGCACTCTTTCTTTCTTTCTTTCTCCCCCCATCATGAGGGCCAGGGGTACCCACTTTTTCCCCACGTCAGGGGTTAGGCTGCACTCTTTCTTTCTTTCTTTCTCTCTCCCCCCCCCATGAGGGCCAGGGTACCCACTTTTCCCCCACGTCAGGGGTTAGGCTGCACTCTTTCTTTCTTTCTTTCTCCCCCCCATGAGGGCCAGGGTACCCACTTTTCCCCACGTCAAGGGGTTTAGGCTGCACTCTTTCTTTCTTTCTTTCTTCTCTTTCTCCCCCCCCATGAGGGCCAGGGTACCCACTTTTCCCCACGTCAGGGCTTAGGCTTGCACTCTTTCTTTCTTTCTTTCTTTCTCCCCCCCCATGAGGGCCAGGTACCACTTTTCCCCACGGCAGGGGTTAGGCTGCACTCTTTCTTTCATTTCTTTCTCCCCCCCCATGAGGGCCAGGGTACCCGCTTTTCCCCACGTCAGGGGTTTAGGCTGCACTCTTTCTTTCTTTCTTTCTCCCCCCCCATGAGGGCCAGGGTACCCCACTTTTGCCCCACGTCAGGGGTTAGGCTGCACTCTTTCTTTCTTTCTTTCTCCCCCCCCCCATGAGGGCCAGGGTACCCACTTTTCCCACGTCAGGGGTTAGGCTGCACTCTTTCTTTCTTTCTTTCTCCCCCCCCATGAGGGCCAGGGTACCCACTTTTCCCCACGTCAGGGGTTAGGCTGCACTCTTTCTTTCTTTCTTTCTCCCCCCCATGAGGGCCAGGGTACCCACTTTTCCCCACGTCAGGGGTTAGGCTGCACTCTTTCTTTCTTTCTTTCTCCCCCCCATGAGGGCCAGGGTACCCACTTTTCCCCACGTCAGGGGTTAGGCTGCACTCTTTCTTTCTTTCTTTCTCCCCCCCATGAGGGCCAGGGTACCCACTTTTCCCCACGTCAGGGGTTAGGCTGCACTCTCTTTCTTTCTTTCTTTCTCCCCCCCATGAGGGCCAGGGTACCCACTTTTCCCCACGTCAGGGGTTAGGCTGCACTCTTTCTTTCTTTCTTTCTTCTCCCCCCCCATGAGGGCCAGGGTACCCACTTTTCCCCACGTCAGGGGTTAGGCTGCACTCTTTCTTTCTTTCTTTCTCCCCCCCCATGAGGGCCAGGGTACCCACTTTTCCCCACGTCAGGGGTTAGGCTGCACTCTTTCTTTCTTTCTTTCTTTCTCCCCCCCATGAGGGCCAGGGTACCCACTTTTCCCCACGTCAGGGGTTAGGCTGCACTCTTTCTTTCTTTCTTTCTTTCCCCCCCCATGAGGGCCAGGGTACCCACTTTTCCCCACGTCAGGGGTTAGGCTGCACTCTTTCTTTCTTTCTTTCTCCCCCCCCATGAGGGCCAGGGTACCCACTTTTCCCCACGTCAGGGGTTAGGCTGCACTCTTTCTTTCTTTCTTTCTCCCCCCCCATGAGGGCCAGGGTACCCACTTTTCCCCACGTCAGGGGTTAGGCTGCACTCTTTCTTTCTTTCTTTCTCCCCCCCCATGAGGGCCAGGGTACCCACTTTTCCCCACGTCAGGGGTTAGGCTGCACTCTTTCTTTCTTTCTTTCTCCCCCCCCATGAGGGCCAGGGTACCCACTTTTCCCCACGTCAGGGGTTAGGCTGCACTCTTTCTTTCTTTCTTTCTTTCTCCCCCCCCATGAGGGCCAGGGTACCCACTTTTCCCCACGTCAGGGGTTAGGCTGCACTCTTTCTTTCTTTCTTTCTCCCCCCCATGAGGGCCAGGGTACCCACTTTTCCCCACGTCAGGGGTTAGGCTGCACTCTTTCTTTCTTTCTTTCTTTCTCCCCCCCCATGAGGGCCAGGGTACCCACTTTTCCCCACGTCAGGGGTTAGGCTGCACTCTTTCTTTCTTTCTTTCTTTCTCCCCCCCCATGAGGGCCAGGGTACCCACTTTTCCCCACGTCAGGGGTTAGGCTGCACTCTTTCTTTCTTTCTTTCTTTCTCCCCCCATCATGAGGGCCAGGGTACCCACTTTTCCCCACGTCAGGGGTTAGGCTGCACTCTTTCTTTCTTTCTTTCTCCCCCCCCATGAGGGCCAGGATACCCACTTTTCCCCACGTCAGGGGTTAGGCTGCACTCTTTCTTTCTTTCTTTCTCCCCCCCCATGAGGGCCAGGGTACCCACTTTTCCCCACGTCAGGGGTTAGGCTGCACTCTTTCTTTCTTTCTTTCTCCCCCCCCATGAGGGCCAGGGTACCCACTTTTCCCCACGTCAGGGGTTAGGCTGCACTCTTTCTTTCTTTCTTTCTCCCCCCCCATGAGGGCCAGGGTACCCACTTTTCCCCACGTCAGGGGTTAGGCTGCACTCTTTCTTTCTTTCTTTCTCCCCCCATCATGAGGGCCAGGGTACCCACTTTTCCCCACGTCAGGGGTTAGGCTGCACTCTTTCTTTCTTTCTTTCTCCCCCCCATGAGGGCCAGGGTACCCACTTTTCCCCACGTCAGGGGTTAGGCTGCACTCTTTCTTTCTTTCTTTCTTTCTCCCCCCCATCATGAGGGCCAGGGTACCCACTTTTCCCCACGTCAGGGGTTAGGCTGCACTCTTTCTTTCTTTCTTTCTCCCCCCCCATGAGGGCCAGGGTACCCACTTTTCCCCACGTCAGGGGTTAGGCTGCACTCTTTCTTTCTTTCTTTCTTTCTCCCCCCCCATGAGGGCCAGGGTACCCACTTTTCCCCACGTCAGGGGTTAGGCTGCACTCTTTCTTTCTTTCTTTCTCCCCCCCCATGAGGGCCAGGGTACCCACTTTTCCCCTCGTCAGGGGTTAGGCTGCACTCTTTCTTTCTTTCTTTCTCCCCCCATCATGAGGGCCAGGGTACCCACTTTTCCCCACGTCAGGGGTTAGGCTGCACTCTTTCTTTCTTTCTTTCTCCCCCCCCATGAGGGCCAGGGTACCCACTTTTCCCCACGTCAGGGGTTAGGCTGCACTCTTTCTTTCTTTCTTTCTCCCCCATCATGAGGGCCAGGGTACCCACTTTTCCCCACGTCAGGGGTTAGGCTGCACTCTTTCTTTCTTTCTTTCTTTCTCCCCCCCCATGAGGGCCAGGGTACCCACTTTTCCCCACGTCAGGGGTTAGGCTGCACTCTTTCTTTCTTTCTTTCTCCCCCCCCATGAGGGCCAGGGTACCCACTTTTCCCCACGTCAGGGGTTAGGCTGCACTCTTTCTTTCTTTCTTTCTCCCCCCATCATGAGGGCCAGGGTACCCACTTTTCCCCACGTCAGGGGTTAGGCTGCACTCTTTCTTTCTTTCTTTCTTTCTCCCCCCCCATGAGGGCCAGGGTACCCACTTTTCCCCACGTCAGGGGTTAGGCTGCACTCTTTCTTTCTTTCTTTCTCTCCCCCCCATGAGGGCCAGGGTACCCACTTTTCCCCACGTCAGGGGTTAGGCTGCACTCTTTCTTTCTTTCTTTCTCCCCCCCCATGAGGGCCAGGGTACCCACTTTTCCCCACGTCAGGGGTTAGGCTGCACTCTTTCTTTCTTTCTTTCTCCCCCCATCATGAGGGCCAGGGTACCCACTTTTCCCCACGTCAGGGGTTAGGCTGCACTCTTTCTTTCTTTCTTTCTTTCTCCCCCCCCATGAGGGCCAGGGTACCCACTTTTCCCCACGTCAGGGGTTAGGCTGCACTCTTTCTTTCTTTCTTTCTCCCCCCATCATGAGGGCCAGGGTACCCACTTTTCCCCACGTCAGGGGTTAGGCTGCACTCTTTCTTTCTTTCTTTCTTTCTCCCCCCCCATGAGGGCCAGGGTACCCACTTTTCCCCACGTCAGGGGTTAGGCTGCACTCTTTCTTTCTTTCTTTCTCCCCCCCCATGAGGGCCAGGGTACCCACTTTTCCCCACGTCAGGGGTTAGGCTGCACTCTTTCTTTCTTTCTTTCTTTCTCCCCCATCATGAGGGCCAGGGTACCCACTTTTCCCCACGTCAGGGGTTAGGCTGCACTCTTTCTTTCTTTCTTTCTCCCCCCCCCATGAGGGCCAGGGTACCCACTTTTCCCCACGTCAGGGGTTAGGCTGCACTCTTTCTTTCTTTCTTTCTCCCCCCCCCATGAGGGCCAGGGTACCCACTTTTCCCCACGTCAGGGGTTAGGCTGCACTCTTTCTTTCTTTCTTTCTCCCCCCCCATGAGGGCCAGGGTACCCACTTTTCCCCACGTCAGGGGTTAGGCTGCACTCTTTCTTTCTTTCTTTCTCCCCCCCCATGAGGGCCAGGGTACCCACTTTTCCCCACGTCAGGGGTTAGGCTGCACTCTTTCTTTCTTTCTTTCTCCCCCCCCCATGAGGGCCAGGGTACCCACTTTTCCCCACGTCAGGGGTTAGGCTGCACTCTTTCTTTCTTTCTTTCTCCCCCCCCATGAGGGCCAGGGTACCCACTTTTCCCCACGTCAGGGGTTAGGCTGCACTCTTTCTTTCTTTCTTTCTTTCTCCCCCCCATGAGGGCCAGGGTACCCACTTTTCCCCACGTCAGGGGTTAGGCTGCACTCTTTCTTTCTTTCTTTCTCCCCCCCCATGAGGGCCAGGGTACCCACTTTTCCCCACGTCAGGGGTTAGGCTGCACTCTTTCTTTCTTTCTTTCTCCCCCCATCATGAGGGCCAGGGTACCCACTTTTCCCCACGTCAGGGGTTAGGCTGCACTCTTTCTTTCTTTCTTTCTCCCCCCCCATGAGGGCCAGGGTACCCACTTTTCCCCACGTCAGGGGTTAGGCTGCACTCTTTCTTTCTTTCTTTCTCTCCCCCCCCCATGAGGGCCAGGGTACCCACTTTTCCCCACGTCAGGGGTTAGGCTGCACTCTTTCTTTCTTTCTTTCTCCCCCCCCATGAGGGCCAGGGTACCCACTTTTCCCCACGTCAGGGGTTAGGCTGCACTCTTTCTTTCTTTCTTTCTTTCTCCCCCCCCATGAGGGCCAGGGTACCCACTTTTCCCCACGTCAGGGTTAGGCTGCACTCTTTCTTTCTTTCTTTCTCCCCCCCCATGAGGGCCAGGGTACCCACTTTTCCCCACGTCAGGGGTTAGGCTGCACTCTTTCTTTCTTTCTTTCTTTCTCCCCCCCCATGAGGGCCAGGGTACCCACTTTTCCCCACGTCTGGGGTTAGGCTGCACTCTTTCTTTCTTTCTTTCTCCCCCCATCATGAGGGCCAGGGTACCCACTTTTCCCCACGTCAGGGGTTAGGCTGCACTCTTTCTTTCTTTCTTTCTTTCTCCCCCCATCATGAGGGCCAGGGTACCCACTTTTCCCCACGTCAGGGGTTAGGCTGCACTCTTTCTTTCTTTCTTTCTCCCCCCCCCCATGAGGGCCAGGGTACCCACTTTTCCCCACGTCAGGGGTTAGGCTGCACTCTTTCTTTCTTTCTTTCTCCCCCCCCATGAGGGCCAGGGTACCCACTTTTCCCCACGTCAGGGGTTAGGCTGCACTCTTTCTTTCTTTCTTTCTCCCCCCCATGAGGGCCAGGGTACCCACTTTTCCCCACGTCAGGGTTAGGCTGCACTCTTTCTTTCTTTCTTTCTTTCTCCCCCCATGAGGGCCAGGGTACCCACATTTCCCCACGTCAGTGGTTAGGCTGCACTCTTTCTTTCTTTCTTTCTCCCCCCATCATGAGGGCCAGGGTACCCACTTTTCCCCACGTCAGGGGTTAGGCTGCACTCTTTCTTTCTTTTCTTTCTCCCCCCATCATGAGGGCCAGGGTACCCACTTTTCCCCACGTCAGGGGTTAGGCTGCACTCTTTCTTTCTTTCTTTCTCCCCCCCATCATGAGGGCCAGGGTACGCACTTTTCCCCATGTCAGGGGTTAGGCTGCACTCTTTCTTTCTTTCTTTCTCCCCCCCCCATGAGGGCCAGGGTACCCACTTTTCCCCACGTCAGGGGTTAGGCTGCACTCTTTCTTTCTTTCTTTCTCCCCCCCATGAGGGCCAGGGTACCCACTTTTCCCCACGTCAGGGTTAGGCTGCACTCTTTCTTTCTTTCTTTCTCCCCCCCCATGAGGGCCAGGGTACCCACTTTTCCCCACGTCAGGGGTTAGGCTGCACTCTTTCTTTCTTTCTTTCTCCCCCCCCCATGAGGGCCAGGGTACCCACTTTTCCCCACGTCAGGGGTTAGGCTGCACTCTTTCTTTCTTTCTTTCTCCCCCCCCATGAGGGCCAGGGTACCCACTTTTCCCCACGTCAGGGGTTAGGCTGCACTCTTTCTTTCTTTCTTTCTCCCCCCATCATGAGGGCCAGGGTACCCACTTTTCCCCACGTCAGGGTTAGGCTGCACTCTTTCTTTCTTTCTTCTCCCCCCCCCATGAGGGCCAGGGTACCCACTTTTCCCCACGTCAGGGTTAGGCTGCACTCTTTCTTTCTTTCTTTCTCCCCCCCCATGAGGGCCAGGGTACCCACTTTTCCCCACGTCAGGGGTTAGGCTGCACTCTTTCTTTCTTTCTTTCTCCCCCCATCATGAGGGCCAGGGTACCCACTTTTCCCCACGTCAGGGTTAGGCTGCACTCTTTCTTTCTTTCTTTCTCCCCCCCATGAGGGCCAGGGTACCCACTTTTCCCCACGTCAGGGGTTAGGCTGCACTCTTTCTTTCTTTCTCCCCCCATGAGGGCCAGGGTACCCACTTTTCCCCACGTCAGGGGTTAGGCTGCACTCTTTCTTTCTTTCTTTCTCCCCCCCATGAGGGCCAGGGTACCCACTTTTCCCCACGTCAGGGGTTAGGCTGCACTCTTTCTTCTTTCTTTATGGGGCCAGGGTACCCACTTTTCCCCACGTCAGGGGTTAGGCTGCACTCTTTCTTTCTTTCTTTCTCCCCCCCCTGAGGGCCAGGGTACCCACTTTTCCCACGTCAGGGGTTCTGCACTATTTCTTTCTTTCTTTCTCCCCCCCATGAGGGCCAGGGTACCCACTTTCCCCACGTCAGGGGTTAGGCTGCACTCTTTCCCGACATTAGGGCCAGGGTACCCACTTTCCCCACATCAGGGGTTAGGCTGCACTCTTTCCCTTTCTTAGGGTTAGGGTACCCACTTTTCCCCATCAGGGTTAGGCTGCACTCTTCCCACATTAGGGTTAGGGTACCCCTTTTCCGCCATTAGGGTTAGGTGCACTTTTCCCCACATTAGGGTTAGGTACCCCCTTTTCCCACATGAGGGCCAGGGTGCACTTTTCCCCACATCAGGGTTAGGGTGCCCTCTTTCTTTCTTTCTTTCTCCCCCCCACATGAGGGCCAGGGTACCCACTTTCCCACGTCAGGGGTTAGGCTGCACTCTCCCCCCATGAGGGCCAGGGTACCCACTTTTCCCACATTAGGGTTAGGGTGCACTCTTCCCCACATGAGGGTTAGGGTACCCACTTTCCCACGTAGGGTTAGGCTGCATCTTCCCCCCATGAGGGCCAGGGTACCCACTTTCCCCATCAGGGGTTAGGCTGCACTCTTTCTTTCATTAGGGTTAGGGCTCCCCCCCCATGAGGGCTAGGGTGCCCTCTTCCCCACATTAGGGTTAGGGTGCCCTCTTCTGACATTATGGCTGGGGTGCCCCCTTCCGACATTAGGGTTAGGGTACCCACTTTCCGCCATTAGGGTTATTGTACCCCCCTTTCCGACATTAGGGTTAGGGCACCCCCCCCCATCTCCGACATTAGGGCTAGGGTGCCCTCTTCCCGACATTAGGGTTAGGGTGCCCTCAGTCTGACATTATGGCTGGGGCCAGGGCCCCTTCCCGACATTAGGGTTCCCACTTTCCGCCATTAGGGTTATTGTCCCCCCTTTCCGACATTAGGGTTAGGGCCCCCCCCCCTTTCTCCGACATTAGGGCTAGGGTGCCCTCTTCCCGCACTAGGGTTAGGGTGCCCTCAGTCTGACATTTGGCTGGGGTGCCCCTTCCCGACATTAGGGTTAGGGTACCCACTTTCCGCATTAGGGTTATTGTCCCCCCTTTCCGACATTAGGGTTAGGGCCCTCCCCCCCCATCTCCGACATTAGGGCTAGGGGTGCCCTCTTCCCCACAATAGGTTTAGGGTGCCCTCAGTCTGACATTATGGCTGGGGTGCCCCCTTCCCGACATTAGGGTTAGGGTACCCACTTTCCGCCATTAGGGTTATTGTCCCCCCTTTCCGACATTAGGGTTAGGGCCCCCCCCCCCCCCTATCTCCGACATTAGGGCTAGGGGTGCCCTCTTCCCGACATTAGGGTTAGGGTGCCCTCTTCTGACATTATGGCTGGGGTGTCCCCCTTCCCGACATTAGGGTTAGGGTACCCACTTTCCGCCATTAGGGTTATTGTCCCCCCTTTCCGACATTAGGGTTAGGGCCCCCCCCCCCCCCTTTCTCCGACATTAGGGCTAGGGGTGCCCTCTTCCCGACATTAGGGTTAGGGTGCCCTCAGTCTGACATTATGGCTGGGGTGCCCCCTTCCCGACATTAGGGTTAGGGTACCCACTTTCCGCCATTAGGGTTATTGTCCCCCTTTCCGACATTAGGGTTAGGGCCCCCCCCCCCCCTATCTCCGACATTAGGGCTAGGGGTGCCCTCTTCCCGACATTAGGGTTAGGGTGCCCTCAGTCTGACATTATGGCTGGGGTGCCCCCTTCCCGACATTAGGGTTAGGGTACCCACTTTCCGCCATTAGGGTTGTTGTCCCCCCTTTCCGACATTAGGGTTAGGGCCCCCCCCCCCCTATCTCCGACATTAGGGCTAGGGGTGCCCTCTTCCCGACATTAGGGTTAGGGTGCCCTCAGTCTGACATTATGGCTGGGGTGCCCCCTTCCCGACATTAGGGTTAGGGTACCCACTTTCCGCCATTAGGGTTGTTGTCCCCCCTTTCCGACATTAGGGTTAGGGCCCCCCCCGCCCCTATCTCCGACATTAGGGCTAGGGGTGCCCTCTTCCCGACATTAGGGTTAGGGTGCCCTCAGTCTGACATTATGGCTGGGTGCCCCCTTCCCGACATTAGGGTTAGGGTACCCACTTTCCGCCATTAGGGTTATTGTCCCCCCTTTCCGACATTAGGGTTAGGGCCCCCCCCCCCCTATCTCCGACATTAGGGCTAGGGGTGCCCTCTTCCCGACATTAGGGTTAGGGTGCCCTCAGTCTGACATTATGGCTGGGGTGCCCCTTCCCGACATTAGGGTTAGGGTACCCACTTTCCGCCATTAGGGTTATTGTCCCCCCTTTCCGACATTAGGGTTAGGGCCCCCCCCGCCCCTATCTCCGACATTAGGGCTAGGGGTGCCCTCTTCCCGACATTAGGGTTAGGGTGCCCTCAGTCTGACATTATGGCTGGGGTGCCCCCTTCCCGACATTAGGGTTAGGGTACCCACTTTCCGCCATTAGGGTTATTGTCCCCCCTTTCCGACATTAGGGTTAGGGCCCCCCCCCCCCTATCTCCGACATTAGGGCTAGGGGTGCCCTCTTCCCGACATTAGGGTTAGGGTGCCCTCAGTCTGACATTATGGCTGGGGTGCCCCCTTCCCGACATTAGGGTTAGGGTACCCACTTTCCGCCATTAGGGTTATTGTCCCCCCTTTCCGACATTAGGGTTAGGGCCCCCCCCGCCCCTATCTCCGACATTAGGGCTAGGGGTGCCCTCTTCCCGACATTAGGGTTAGGGTGCCCTCAGTCTGACATTATGGCTGGGGTGCCCCCTTCCCGACATTAGGGTTAGGGTACCCACTTTCCGCCATTAGGGTTATTGTCCCCCCTTTCCGACATTAGGGTTAGGGCCCCCCCCGCCCCTATCTCCGACAGTAGGGCTAGGGGTGCCCTCTTCCCGACATTAGGGTTAGGGTGCCCTCAGTCTGACATTATGGCTGGGGTGCCCCCTTCCCGACATTAGGGTTAGGGTACCCACTTTCCGCCATTAGGGTTGTTGTCCCCCCTTTCCGACATTAGGGTTAGGGCCCCCCCCGCCCCTATCTCCGACATTAGGGCTAGGGGTGCCCTCTTCCCGACATTAGGGTTAGGGTGCCCTCAGTCTGACATTATGGCTGGGGTGCCCCCTTCCCGACATTAGGGTTAGGGTACCCACTTTCCGCCATTAGGGTTGTTGTCCCCCCTTTCCGACATTAGGGTTAGGGCCCCCCCCGCCCCTATCTCCGACATTAGGGCTAGGGGTGCCCTCTTCCCGACATTAGGGTTAGGGTGCCCTCAGTCTGACATTATGGCTGGGGTGCCCCCTTCCCGACATTAGGGTTAGGGTACCCACTTTCCGCCATTAGGGTTATTGTCCCCCCTTTCCGACATTAGGGTTAGGGCCCCCCCCCCCCCTATCTCCGACATTAGGGCTAGGGGTGCCCTCTTCCCGACATTAGGGTTAGGGTGCCCTCAGTCTGACATTATGGCTGGGGTGCCCCCTTCCCGACATTAGGGTTAGGGTACCCACTTTCCGCCATTAGGGTTATTGTCCCCCCTTTCCGACATTAGGGTTAGGGCCCCCCCCGCCCCTATCTCCGACATTAGGGCTAGGGGTGCCCTCTTCCCGACATTAGGGTTAGGGTGCCCTCAGTCTGACATTATGGCTGGGGTGCCCCCTTCCCGACATTAGGGTTAGGGTACCCACTTTCCGCCATTAGGGTTATTGTCCCCCCTTTCCGACATTAGGGTTAGGGCCCCCCCCGCCCCTATCTCCGACATTAGGGCTAGGGGTGCCCTCTTCCCGACATTAGGGTTAGGGTGCCCTCAGTCTGACATTATGGCTGGGGTGCCCCCTTCCCGACATTAGGGTTAGGGTACCCACTTTCCGCCATTAGGGTTGTTGTCCCCCCTTTCCGACATTAGGGTTAGGGCCCCCCCCGCCCCTATCTCCGACATTAGGGCTAGGGGTGCCCTCTTCCCGACATTAGGGTTAGGGTGCCCTCAGTCTGACATTATGGCTGGGGTGCCCCCTTCCCGACATTAGGGTTAGGGTACCCACTTTCCGCCATTAGGGTTGTTGTCCCCCCTTTCCGACATTAGGGTTAGGGCCCCCCCCCCCCTATCTCCGACATTAGGGCTAGGGGTGCCCTCTTCCCGACATTAGGGTTAGGGTGCCCTCAGTCTGACATTATGGCTGGGGTGCCCCCTTCCCGACATTAGGGTTAGGGTACCCACTTTCCGCCATTAGGGTTATTGTCCCCCCTTTCCGACATTAGGGTTAGGGCCCCCCCCGCCCCTATCTCCGACATTAGGGCTAGGGGTGCCCTCTTCCCGACATTAGGGTTAGGGTGCCCTCAGTCTGACATTATGGCTGGGGTGCCCCCTTCCCGACATTAGGGTTAGGGTACCCACTTTCCGCCATTAGGGTTGTTGTCCCCCCTTTCCGACATTAGGGTTAGGGCCCCCCCCGCCCCTATCTCCGACATTAGGGCTAGGGGTGCCCTCTTCCCGACATTAGGGTTAGGGTGCCCTCAGTCTGACATTATGGCTGGGGTGCCCCCTTCCCGACATTAGGGTTAGGGTACCCACTTTCCGCCATTAGGGTTGTTGTCCCCCCTTTCCGACATTAGGGTTAGGGCCCCCCCCGCCCCTATCTCCGACATTAGGGCTAGGGGTGCCCTCTTCCCGACATTAGGGTTAGGGTGCCCTCAGTCTGACATTATGGCTGGGGTGCCCCCTTCCCGACATTAGGGTTAGGGTACCCACTTTCCGCCATTAGGGTTGTTGTCCCCCCTTTCCGACATTAGGGTTAGGGCCCCCCCCGCCCCTATCTCCGACATTAGGGCTAGGGGTGCCCTCTTCCCGACATTAGGGTTAGGGTGCCCTCAGTCTGACATTATGGCTGGGGTGCCCCCTTCCCGACATTAGGGTTAGGGTACCCACTTTCCGCCATTAGGGTTGTTGTCCCCCCTTTCCGACATTAGGGTTAGGGCCCCCCCCGCCCCTATCTCCGACATTAGGGCTAGGGGTGCCCTCTTCCCGACATTAGGGTTAGGGTGCCCTCAGTCTGACATTATGGCTGGGGTGCCCCCTTCCCGACATTAGGGTTAGGGTACCCACTTTCCGCCATTAGGGTTGTTGTCCCCCCTTTCCGACATTAGGGTTAGGGCCCCCCCCGCCCCTATCTCCGACATTAGGGCTAGGGGTGCCCTCTTCCCGACATTAGGGTTAGGGTGCCCTCAGTCTGACATAATGGCTGGGGTGCCCCCTTCCCGACATTAGGGTTAGGGTACCCACTTTCCGCCATTAGGGTTGTTGTCCCCCCTTTCCGACATTAGGGTTAGGGCCCCCCCCGCCCCTATCTCCGACATTAGGGCTAGGGGTGCCCTCTTCCCGACATTAGGGTTAGGGTGCCCTCAGTCTGACATTATGGCTGGGGTGCCCCCTTCCCGACATTAGGGTTAGGGTACCCACTTTCCGCCATTAGGGTTGTTGTCCCCCCTTTCCGACATTAGGGTTAGGGCCCCCCCCGCCCCTATCTCCGACATTAGGGCTAGGGGTGCCCTCTTCCCGACATTAGGGTTAGGGTGCCCTCAGTCTGACATTATGGCTGGGGTGCCCCCTTCCCGACATTAGGGTTAGGGTACCCACTTTCCGCCATTAGGGTTGTTGTCCCCCCTTTCCGACATTAGGGTTAGGGCCCCCCCCGCCCCTATCTCCGACATTAGGGCTAGGGGTGCCCTCTTCCCGACATTAGGGTTAGGGTGCCCTCAGTCTGACATTATGGCTGGGGTGCCCCCTTCCCGACATTAGGGTTAGGGTACCCACTTTCCGCCATTCGGGTTGTTGTCCCCCCTTTCCGACATTAGGGTTAGGGCCCCCCCCGCCCCTATCTCCGACATTAGGGCTAGGGGTGCCCTCTTCCCGACATTAGGGTTAGGGTGCCCTCAGTCTGACATTATGGCTGGGGTGCCCCCTTCCCGACATTAGGGTTAGGGTACCCACTTTCCGCCATTAGGGTTGTTGTCCCCCCTTTCCGACATTAGGGTTAGGGCCCCCCCCGCCCCTATCTCCGACATTAGGGCTAGGGGTGCCCTCTTCCCGACATTAGGGTTAGGGTGCCCTCAGTCTGACATTATGGCTGGGGTGCCCCCTTCCCGACATTAGGGTTAGGGTACCCACTTTCCGCCATTAGGGTAGATGTCCCCCCTTTCCGACATTAGGGTTAGGGCCCCCCCCGCCCCTATCTCCGACATTAGGGCTAGGGGTGCCCTCTTCCCGACATTAGGGTTAGGGTGCCCTCAGTCTGACATTATGGCTGGGGTGCCCCCTTCCCGACATTAGGGTTAGGGTACCCACTTTCCGCCATTAGGGTTGTTGTCCCCCCTTTCCGACATTAGGGTTAGGGCCCCCCCCGCCCCTATCTCCGACATTAGGGCTAGGGGTGCCCTCTTCCCGACATTAGGGTTAGGGTGCCCTCAGTCTGACATTATGGCTGGGGTGCCCCCTTCCCGACATTAGGGTTAGGGTACCCACTTTCCGCCATTAGGGTTGTTGTCCCCCCTTTCCGACATTAGGGTTAGGGCCCCCCCCGCCCCTATCTCCGACATTAGGGCTAGGGGTGCCCTCTTCCCGACATTAGGGTTAGGGTGCCCTCAGTCTGACATTATGGCTGGGGTGCCCCCTTCCCGACATTAGGGTTAGGGTACCCACTTTCCGCCATTAGGGTTGTTGTCCCCCCTTTCCGACATTAGGGTTAGGGCCCCCCCCGCCCCTATCTCCGACATTAGGGCTAGGGGTGCCCTCTTCCCGACATTAGGGTTAGGGTGCCCTCAGTCTGACATTATGGCTGGGGTGCCCCCTTCCCGACATTAGGGTTAGGGTACCCACTTTCCGCCATTAGGGTTGTTGTCCCCCCTTTCCGACATTAGGGTTAGGGCCCCCCCCGCCCCTATCTCCGACATTAGGGCTAGGGGTGCCCTCTTCCCGACATTAGGGTTAGGGTGCCCTCAGTCTGACATTATGGCTGGGGTGCCCCCTTCCCGACATTAGGGTTAGGGTACCCACTTTCCGCCATTAGGGTTGTTGTCCCCCCTTTCCGACATTAGGGTTAGGGCCCCCCCCGCCCCTATCTCCGACATTAGGGCTAGGGGTGCCCTCTTCCCGACATTAGGGTTAGGGTGCCCTCAGTCTGACATTATGGCTGGGGTGCCCCCTTCCCGACATTAGGGTTAGGGTACCCACTTTCCGCCATTAGGGTTGTTGTCCCCCCTTTCCGACATTAGGGTTAGGGCCCCCCCCGCCCCTATCTCCGACATTAGGGCTAGGGGTGCCCTCTTCCCGACATTAGGGTTAGGGTGCCCTCATTCTGACATTATGGCTGGGGTGCCCCCTTCCCGACATTAGGGTTAGGGTACCCACTTTCCGCCATTAGGGTTGTTGTCCCCCCTTTCCGACATTAGGGTTAGGGCCCCCCCCGCCCCTATCTCCGACATTAGGGCTAGGGGTGCCCTCTTCCCGACATTAGGGTTAGGGTGCCCTCAGTCTGACATTATGGCTGGGGTGCCCCCTTCCCGACATTAGGGTTAGGGTACCCACTTTCCGCCATTAGGGTTGTTGTCCCCCCTTTCCGACATTAGGGTTAGGGCCCCCCCCGCCCCTATCTCCGACATTAGGGCTAGGGGTGCCCTCTTCCCGACATTAGGGTTAGGGTGCCCTCAGTCTGACATTATGGCTGGGGTGCCCCCTTCCCGACATTAGGGTTAGGGTACCCACTTTCCGCCATTAGGGTTGTTGTCCCCCCTTTCCGACATTAGGGTTAGGGCCCCCCCCGCCCCTATCTCCGACATTAGGGCTAGGGGTGCCCTCTTCCCGACATTAGGGTTAGGGTGCCCTCAGTCTGACATTATGGCTGGGGTGCCCCCTTCCCGACATTAGGGTTAGGGTACCCACTTTCCGCCATTAGGGTTGTTGTCCCCCCTTTCCGACATTAGGGTTAGGGCCCCCCCCGCCCCTATCTCCGACATTAGGGCTAGGGGTGCCCTCTTCCCGACATTAGGGTTAGGGTGCCCTCAGTCTGACATTATGGCTGGGGTGCCCCCTTCCCGACATTAGGGTTAGGGTACCCACTTTCCGCCATTAGGGTTGTTGTCCCCCCTTTCCGACATTAGGGTTAGGGCCCCCCCCGCCCCTATCTCCGACATTAGGGCTAGGGGTGCCCTCTTCCCGACATTAGGGTTAGGGTGCCCTCAGTCTGACATTATGGCTGGGGTGCCCCCTTCCCGACATTAGGGTTAGGGTACCCACTTTCCGCCATTAGGGTTGTTGTCCCCCCTTTCCGACATTAGGGTTAGGGCCCCCCCCGCCCCTATCTCCGACATTAGGGCTAGGGGTGCCCTCTTCCCGACATTAGGGTTAGGGTGCCCTCAGTCTGACATTATGGCTGGGGTGCCCCCTTCCCGACATTAGGGTTAGGGTACCCACTTTCCGCCATTAGGGTTATTGTCCCCCCTTTCCGACATTAGGGTTAGGGCCCCCCCCGCCCCTATCTCCGACATTAGGGCTAGGGGTGCCCTCTTCCCGACATTAGGGTTAGGGTGCCCTCAGTCTGACATTATGGCTGGGGTGCCCCCTTCCCGACATTAGGGTTAGGGTACCCACTTTCCGCCATTAGGGTTGTTGTCCCCCCTTTCCGACATTAGGGTTAGGGCCCCCCCCGCCCCTATCTCCGACATTAGGGCTAGGGGTGCCCTCTTCCCGACATTAGGGTTAGGGTGCCCTCAGTCTGACATTATGGCTGGGGTGCCCCCTTCCCGACATTAGGGTTAGGGTACCCACTTTCCGCCATTAGGGTTGTTGTCCCCCCTTTCCGACATTAGGGTTAGGGCCCCCCCCGCCCCTATCTCCGACATTAGGGCTAGGGGTGCCCTCTTCCCGACATTAGGGTTAGGGTGCCCTCAGTCTGACATTATGGCTGGGGTGCCCCCTTCCCGACATTAGGGTTAGGGTACCCACTTTCCGCCATTAGGGTTGTTGTCCCCCCTTTCCGACATTAGGGTTAGGGCCCCCCCCGCCCCTATCTCCGACATTAGGGCTAGGGGTGCCCTCTTCCCGACATTAGGGTTAGGGTGCCCACAGTCTGACATTATGGCTGGGGTGCCCCCTTCCCGACATTAGGGTTAGGGTACCCACTTTCCGCCATTAGGGTTGTTGTCCCCCCTTTCCGACATTAGGGTTAGGGCCCCCCCCGCCCCTATCTCCGACATTAGGGCTAGGGGTGCCCTCTTCCCGACATTAGGGTTAGGGTGCCCTCAGTCTGACATTATGGCTGGGGTGCCCCCTTCCCGACATTAGGGTTAGGGTACCCACTTTCCGCCATTAGGGTTGTTGTCCCCCCTTTCCGACATTAGGGTTAGGGCCCCCCCCGCCCCTATCTCCGACATTAGGGCTAGGGGTGCCCTCTTCCCGACATTAGGGTTAGGGTGCCCTCAGTCTGACATTATGGCTGGGGTGCCCCCTTCCCGACATTAGGGTTAGGGTACCCACTTTCCGCCATTAGGGTTGTTGTCCCCCCTTTCCGACATTAGGGTTAGGGCCCCCCCCGCCCCTATCTCCGACATTAGGGCTAGGGGTGCCCTCTTCCCGACATTAGGGTTAGGGTGCCCTCAGTCTGACATTATGGCTGGGGTGCCCCCTTCCCGACATTAGGGTTAGGGTACCCACTTTCCGCCATTAGGGTTGTTGTCCCCCCTTTCCGACATTAGGGTTAGGGCCCCCCCCGCCCCTATCTCCGACATTAGGGCTAGGGGTGCCCTCTTCCCGACATTAGGGTTAGGGTGCCCTCAGTCTGACATTATGGCTGGGGTGCCCCCTTCCCGACATTAGGGTTAGGGTACCCACTTTCCGCCATTAGGGTTGTTGTCCCCCCTTTCCGACATTAGGGTTAGGGCCCCCCCCGCCCCTATCTCCGACATTAGGGCTAGGGGTGCCCTCTTCCCGACATTAGGGTTAGGGTGCCCTCAGTCTGACATTATGGCTGGGGTGCCCCCTTCCCGACATTAGGGTTAGGGTACCCACTTTCCGCCATTAGGGTTGTTGTCCCCCCTTTCCGACATTAGGGTTAGGGCCCCCCCCGCCCCTATCTCCGACATTAGGGCTAGGGGTGCCCTCTTCCCGACATTAGGGTTAGGGTGCCCTCAGTCTGACATTATGGCTGGGGTGCCCCCTTCCCGACATTAGGGTTAGGGTACCCACTTTCCGCCATTAGGGTTGTTGTCCCCCCTTTCCGACATTAGGGTTAGGGCCCCCCCCGCCCCTATCTCCGACATTAGGGCTAGGGGTGCCCTCTTCCCGACATTAGGGTTAGGGTGCCCTCAGTCTGACATTATGGCTGGGGTGCCCCCTTCCCGACATTAGGGTTAGGGTACCCACTTTCCGCCATTAGGGTTGTTGTCCCCCCTTTCCGACATTAGGGTTAGGGCCCCCCCCGCCCCTATCTCCGACATTAGGGCTAGGGGTGCCCTCTTCCCGACATTAGGGTTAGGGTGCCCTCAGTCTGACATTATGGCTGGGGTGCCCCCTTCCCGACATTAGGGTTAGGGTACCCACTTTCCGCCATTAGGGTTGTTGTACCCCCTTTCCGACATTAGGGTTAGGGCCCCCCCCGCCCCTATCTCCGACATTAGGGCTAGGGGTGCCCTCTTCCCGACATTAGGGTTAGGGTGCCCTCAGTCTGACATTATGGCTGGGGTGCCCCCTTCCCGACATTAGGGTTAGGGTACCCACTTTCCGCCATTAGGGTTGTTGTCCCCCCTTTCCGACATTAGGGTTAGGGCCCCCCCCGCCCCTATCTCCGACATTAGGGCTAGGGGTGCCCTCTTCCCGACATTAGGGTTAGGGTGCCCTCAGTCTGACATTATGGCTGGGGTGCCCCCTTCCCGACATTAGGGTTAGGGTACCCACTTTCCGCCATTAGGGTTGTTGTCCCCCCTTTCCGACATTAGGGTTAGGGCCCCCCCCGCCCCTATCTCCGACATTAGGGCTAGGGGTGCCCTCTTCCCGACATTAGGGTTAGGGTGCCCTCAGTCTGACATTATGGCTGGGGTGCCCCCTTCCCGACATTAGGGTTAGGGTACCCACTTTCCGCCATTAGGGTTGTTGTCCCCCCTTTCCGACATTAGGGTTAGGGCCCCCCCCGCCCCTATCTCCGACATTAGGGCTAGGGGTGCCCTCTTCCCGACATTAGGGTTAGGGTGCCCTCAGTCTGACATTATGGCTGGGGTGCCCCCTTCCCGACATTAGGGTTAGGGTACCCACTTTCCGCCATTAGGGTTGTTGTCCCCCCTTTCCGACATTAGGGTTAGGGCCCCCCCCGCCCCTATCTCCGACATTAGGGCTAGGGGTGCCCTCTTCCCGACATTAGGGTTAGGGTGCCCTCAGTCTGACATTATGGCTGGGGTGCCCCCTTCCCGACATTAGGGTTAGGGTACCCACTTTCCGCCATTAGGGTTGTTGTCCCCCCTTTCCGACATTAGGGTTAGGGCCCCCCCCGCCCCTATCTCCGACATTAGGGCTAGGGGTGCCCTCTTCCCGACATTAGGGTTAGGGTGCCCTCAGTCTGACATTATGGCTGGGGTGCCCCCTTCCCGACATTAGGGTTAGGGTACCCACTTTCCGCCATTAGGGTTGTTGTCCCCCCTTTCCGACATTAGGGTTAGGGCCCCCCCCGCCCCTATCTCCGACATTAGGGCTAGGGGTGCCCTCTTCCCGACATTAGGGTTAGGGTGCCCTCAGTCTGACATTATGGCTGGGGTGCCCCCTTCCCGACATTAGGGTTAGGGTACCCACTTTCCGCCATTAGGGTTGTTGTCCCCCCTTTACGACATTAGGGTTAGGGCCCCCCCCGCCCCTATCTCCGACATTAGGGCTAGGGGTGCCCTCTTCCCGACATTAGGGTTAGGGTGCCCTCAGTCTGACATTATGGCTGGGGTGCCCCCTTCCCGACATTAGGGTTAGGGTACCCACTTTCCGCCATTAGGGTTGTTGTCCCCCCTTTCCGACATTAGGGTTAGGGCCCCCCCCGCCCCTATCTCCGACATTAGGGCTAGGGGTGCCCTCTTCCCGACATTAGGGTTAGGGTGCCCTCAGTCTGACATTATGGCTGGGGTGCCCCCTTCCCGACATTAGGGTTAGGGTACCCACTTTCCGCCATTAGGGTTGTTGTCCCCCCTTTCCGACATTAGGGTTAGGGCCCCCCCCGCCCCTATCTCCGACATTAGGGCTAGGGGTGCCCTCTTCCCGACATTAGGGTTAGGGTGCCCTCAGTCTGACATTATGGCTGGGGTGCCCCCTTCCCGACATTAGGGTTAGGGTACCCACTTTCCGCCATTAGGGTTGTTGTCCCCCCTTTCCGACATTAGGGTTAGGGCCCCCCCCGCCCCTATCTCCGACATTAGGGCTAGGGGTGCCCTCTTCCCGACATTAGGGTTAGGGTGCCCTCAGTCTGACATTATGGCTGGGGTGCCCCCTTCCCGACATTAGGGTTAGGGTACCCACTTTCCGCCATTAGGGTTGTTGTCCCCCCTTTCCGACATTAGGGTTAGGGCCCCCCCCGCCCCTATCTCCGACATTAGGGCTAGGGGTGCCCTCTTCCCGACATTAGGGTTAGGGTGCCCTCAGTCTGACATTATGGCTGGGGTGCCCCCTTCCCGACATTAGGGTTAGGGTACCCACTTTCCGCCATTAGGGTTGTCCCCCCTTTCCGACATTAGGGTTAGGGCCCCCCCCGCCCCTATCTCCGACATTAGGGCTAGGGGTGCCCTCTTCCCGACATTAGGGTTAGGGTGCCCTCAGTCTGACATTATGGCTGGGGTGCCCCCTTCCCGACATTAGGGTTAGGGTACCCACTTTCCGCCATTAGGGTTGTTGTCCCCCCTTTCCGACATTAGGGTTAGGGCCCCCCCCGCCCCTATCTCCGACATTAGGGCTAGGGGTGCCCTCTTCCCGACATTAGGGTTAGGGTGCCCTCAGTCTGACATTATGGCTGGGGTGCCCCCTTCCCGACATTAGGGTTAGGGTACCCACTTTCCGCCATTAGGGTTGTTGTCCCCCCTTTCCGACATTAGGGTTAGGGCCCCCCCCGCCCCTATCTCCGACATTAGGGCTAGGGGTGCCCTCTTCCCGACATTAGGGTTAGGGTGCCCTCAGTCTGACATTATGGCTGGGGTGCCCCCTTCCCGACATTAGGGTTAGGGTACCCACTTTCCGCCATTCGGGTTGTTGTCCCCCCTTTCCGACATTAGGGTTAGGGCCCCCCCCGCCCCTATCTCCGACATTAGGGCTAGGGGTGCCCTCTTCCCGACATTAGGGTTAGGGTGCCCTCAGTCTGACATTATGGCTGGGGTGCCCCCTTCCCGACATTAGGGTTAGGGTACCCACTTTCCGCCATTAGGGTTGTTGTCCCCCCTTTCCGACATTAGGGTTAGGGCCCCCCCCGCCCCTATCTCCGACATTAGGGCTAGGGGTGCCCTCTTCCCGACATTAGGGTTAGGGTGCCCTCAGTCTGACATTATGGCTGGGGTGCCCCCTTCCCGACATTAGGGTTAGGGTACCCACTTTCCGCCATTAGGGTTAGTTGTCCCCCCTTTCCGACATTAGGGTTAGGGCCCCCCCCGCCCCTATCTCCGACATTAGGGCTAGGGGTGCCCTCTTCCCGACATTAGGGTTAGGGTGCCCTCAGTCTGACATTATGGCTGGGGTGCCCCCTTCCCGACATTAGGGTTAGGGTACCCACTTTCCGCCATTAGGGTTGGTGTCCCCCCTTTCCGACTTTAGGGTTAGGGCCCCCCCCGCCCCTATCTCCGACATTAGGGCTAGGGGTGCCCTCTTCCCGACATTAGGGTTAGGGTGCCCTCAGTCTGACATTATGGCTGGGGTGCCCCCTTCCCGACATTAGGGTTAGGGTACCCACTTTCCGCCATTAGGGTTGTTGTCCCCCCTTTCCGACATTAGGGTTAGGGCCCCCCCCGCCCCTATCTCCGACATTAGGGCTAGGGGTGCCCTCTTCCCGACATTAGGGTTAGGGTGCCCTCAGTCTGACATTATGGCTGGGGTGCCCCCTTCCCGACATTAGGGTTAGGGTACCCACTTTCCGCCATTAGGGTTGTTGTCCCCCCTTTCCGACATTAGGGTTAGGGCCCCCCCCGCCCCTATCTCCGACATTAGGGCTAGGGGTGCCCTCTTCCCGACATTAGGGTTAGGGTGCCCTCAGTCTGACATTATGGCTGGGGTGCCCCCTTCCCGACATTAGGGTTAGGGTACCCACTTTCCGCCATTAGGGTTGTTGTCCCCCCTTTCCGACATTAGGGTTAGGGCCCCCCCCGCCCCTATCTCCGACATTAGGGCTAGGGGTGCCCTCTTCCCGACATTAGGGTTAGGGTGCCCTCAGTCTGACATTATGGCTGGGGTGCCCCCTTCCCGACATTAGGGTTAGGGTACCCACTTTCCGCCATTAGGGTTGTTGTCCCCCCTTTCCGACATTAGGGTTAGGGCCCCCCCCGCCCCTATCTCCGACATTAGGGCTAGGGGTGCCCTCTTCCCGACATTAGGGTTAGGGTGCCCTCAGTCTGACATTATGGCTGGGGTGCCCCCTTCCCGACATTAGGGTTAGGGTACCCACTTTCCGCCATTAGGGTTGTTGTCCCCCCTTTCCGACATTAGGGTTAGGGCCCCCCCCGCCCCTATCTCCGACATTAGGGCTAGGGGTGCCCTCTTCCCGACATTAGGGTTAGGGTGCCCTCAGTCTGACATTATGGCTGGGGTGCCCCCTTCCCGACATTAGGGTTAGGGTACCCACTTTCCGCCATTAGGGTTGTTGTCCCCCCTTTCCGACATTAGGGTTAGGGCCCCCCCCGCCCCTATCTCCGACATTAGGGCTAGGGGTGCCCTCTTCCCGACATTAGGGTTAGGGTGCCCTCAGTCTGACATTATGGCTGGGGTGCCCCCTTCCCGACATTAGGGTTAGGGTACCCACTTTCCGCCATTAGGGTTGTTGTCCCCCCTTTCCGACATTAGGGTTAGGGCCCCCCCCGCCCCTATCTCCGACATTAGGGCTAGGGGTGCCCTCTTCCCGACATTAGGGTTAGGGTGCCCTCAGTCTGACATTATGGCTGGGGTGCCCCCTTCCCGACATTAGGGTTAGGGTACCCACTTTCCGCCATTAGGGTTGTTGTCCCCCCTTTCCGACATTAGGGTTAGGGCCCCCCCCGCCCCTATCTCCGACATTAGGGCTAGGGGTGCCCTCTTCCCGACATTAGGGTTAGGGTGCCCTCAGTCTGACATTATGGCTGGGGTGCCCCCTTCCCGACATTAGGGTTAGGGTACCCACTTTCCGCCATTAGGGTTGTTGTCCCCCCTTTCCGACATTAGGGTTAGGGCCCCCCCCGCCCCTATCTCCGACATTAGGGCTAGGGGTGCCCTCTTCCCGACATTAGGGTTAGGGTGCCCTCAGTCTGACATTATGGCTGGGGTGCCCCCTTCCCGACATTAGGGTTAGGGTACCCACTTTCCGCCATTAGGGTTGTTGTCCCCCCTTTCCGACATTAGGGTTAGGGCCCCCCCCGCCCCTATCTCCGACATTAGGGCTAGGGGTGCCCTCTTCCCGACATTAGGGTTAGGGTGCCCTCAGTCTGACATTATGGCTGGGGTGCCCCCTTCCCGACATTAGGGTTAGGGTACCCACTTTCCGCCATTAGGGTTGTTGTCCCCCCTTTCCGACATTAGGGTTAGGGCCCCCCCCGCCCCTATCTCCGACATTAGGGCTAGGGGTGCCCTCTTCCCGACATTAGGGTTAGGGTGCCCTCAGTCTGACATTATGGCTGGGGTGCCCCCTTCCCGACATTAGGGTTAGGGTACCCACTTTCCGCCATTAGGGTTGTTGTCCCCCCTTTCCGACATTAGGGTTAGGGCCCCCCCCGCCCCTATCTCCGACATTAGGGCTAGGGGTGCCCTCTTCCCGACATTAGGGTTAGGGTGCCCTCAGTCTGACATTATGGCTGGGGTGCCCCCTTCCCGACATTAGGGTTAGGGTACCCACTTTCCGCCATTAGGGTTGTTGTCCCCCCTTTCCGACATTAGGGTTAGGGCCCCCCCCGCCCCTATCTCCGACATTAGGGCTAGGGGTGCCCTCTTCCCGACATTAGGGTTAGGGTGCCCTCAGTCTGACATTATGGCTGGGGTGCCCCCTTCCCGACATTAGGGTTAGGGTACCCACTTTCCGCCATTAGGGTTGTTGTCCCCCCTTTCCGACATTAGGGTTAGGGCCCCCCCCGCCCCTATCTCCGACATTAGGGCTAGGGGTGCCCTCTTCCCGACATTAGGGTTAGGGTGCCCTCAGTCTGACATTATGGCTGGGGTGCCCCCTTCCCGACATTAGGGTTAGGGTACCCACTTTCCGCCATTAGGGTTGTTGTCCCCCCTTTCCGACATTAGGGTTAGGGCCCCCCCCGCCCCTATCTCCGACATTAGGGCTAGGGGTGCCCTCTTCCCGACATTAGGGTTAGGGTGCCCTCAGTCTGACATTATGGCTGGGGTGCCCCCTTCCCGACATTAGGGTTAGGGTACCCACTTTCCGCCATTAGGGTTGTTGTCCCCCCTTTCCGACATTAGGGTTAGGGCCCCCCCCGCCCCTATCTCCGACATTAGGGCTAGGGGTGCCCTCTTCCCGACATTAGGGTTAGGGTGCCCTCAGTCTGACATTATGGCTGGGGTGCCCCCTTCCCGACATTAGGGTTAGGGTACCCACTTTCCGCCATTAGGGTTGTTGTCCCCCCTTTCCGACATTAGGGTTAGGGCCCCCCCCGCCCCTATCTCCGACATTAGGGCTAGGGGTGCCCTCTTCCCGACATTAGGGTTAGGGTGCCCTCAGTCTGACATTATGGCTGGGGTGCCCCCTTCCCGACATTAGGGTTAGGGTACCCACTTTCCGCCATTAGGGTTGTAGTCCCCCCTTTCCGACATTAGGGTTAGGGCCCCCCCCGCCCCTATCTCCGACATTAGGGCTAGGGGTGCCCTCTTCCCGACATTAGGGTTAGGGTGCCCTCAGTCTGACATTATGGCTGGGGTGCCCCCTTCCCGACATTAGGGTTAGGGTACCCACTTTCCGCCATTAGGGTTGTTGTCCCCCCTTTCCGACATTAGGGTTAGGGCCCCCCCCGCCCCTATCTCCGACATTAGGGCTAGGGGTGCCCGCTTCCCGACATTAGGGTTAGGGTGCCCTCAGTCTGACATTATGGCTGGGGTGCCCCCTTCCCGACATTAGGGTTAGGGTACCCACTTTCCGCCATTAGGGTTGTTGTCCCCCCTTTCCGACATTAGGGTTAGGGCCCCCCCCGCCCCTATCTCCGACATTAGGGCTAGGGGTGCCCTCTTCCCGACATTAGGGTTAGGGTGCCCTCAGTCTGACATTATGGCTGGGGTGCCCCCTTCCCGACATTAGGGTTAGGGTACCCACTTTCCGCCATTAGGGTTGTTGTCCCCCCTTTCCGACATTAGGGTTAGGGCCCCCCCCGCCCCTATCTCCGACATTAGGGCTAGGGGTGCCCTCTTCCCGACATTAGGGTTAGGGTGCCCTCAGTCTGACATTATGGCTGGGGTGCCCCCTTCCCGACATTAGGGTTAGGGTACCCACTTTCCGCCATTAGGGTTGTTGTCACCCCTTTCCGACATTAGGGTTAGGGCCCCCCCCGCCCCTATCTCCGACATTAGGGCTAGGGGTGCCCTCTTCCCGACATTAGGGTTAGGGTGCCCTCAGTCTGACATTATGGCTGGGGTGCCCCCTTCCCGACATTAGGGTTAGGGTACCCACTTTCCGCCATTAGGGTTGTTGTCCCCCCTTTCCGACATTAGGGTTAGGGCCCCCCCCGCCCCTATCTCCGACATTAGGGCTAGGGGTGCCCTCTTCCCGACATTAGGGTTAGGGTGCCCTCAGTCTGACATTATGGCTGGGGTGCCCCCTTCCCGACATTAGGGTTAGGGTACCCACTTTCCGCCATTAGGGTTGTTGTCCCCCCTTTCCGACATTAGGGTTAGGGCCCCCCCCGCCCCTATCTCCGACATTAGGGCTAGGGGTGCCCTCTTCCCGACATTAGGGTTAGGGTGCCCTCAGTCTGACATTATGGCTGGGGTGCCCCCTTCCCGACATTAGGGTTAGGGTACCCACTTTCCGCCATTAGGGTTGTTGTCCCCCCTTTCCGACATTAGGGTTAGGGCCCCCCCCGCCCCTATCTCCGACATTAGGGCTAGGGGTGCCCTCTTCCCGACATTAGGGTTAGGGTGCCCTCAGTCTGACATTATGGCTGGGGTGCCCCCTTCCCGACATTAGGGTTAGGGTACCCACTTTCCGCCATTAGGGTTGTTGTCCCCCCTTTCCGACATTAGGGTTAGGGCCCCCCCCGCCCCTATCTCCGACATTAGGGCTAGGGGTGCCCTCTTCCCGACATTAGGGTTAGGGTGCCCTCAGTCTGACATTATGGCTGGGGTGCCCCCTTCCCGACATTAGGGTTAGGGTACCCACTTTCCGCCATTAGGGTTGTTGTCCCCCCTTTCCGACATTAGGGTTAGGGCCCCCCCCGCCCCTATCTCCGACATTAGGGCTAGGGGTGCCCTCTTCCCGACATTAGGGTTAGGGTGCCCTCAGTCTGACATTATGGCTGGGGTGCCCCCTTCCCGACATTAGGGTTAGGGTACCCACTTTCCGCCATTAGGGTTGTTGTCCCCCCTTTCCGACATTAGGGTTAGGGCCCCCCCCGCCCCTATCTCCGACATTAGGGCTAGGGGTGCCCTCTTCCCGACATTAGGGTTAGGGTGCCCTCAGTCTGACATTATGGCTGGGGTGCCCCCTTCCCGACATTAGGGTTAGGGTACCCACTTTCCGCCATTAGGGTTGTTGTCCCCCCTTTCCGACATTAGGGTTAGGGCCCCCCCGCCCCTATCTCCGACATTAGGGCTAGGGGTGCCCTCTTCCCGACATTAGGGTTAGGGTGCCCTCAGTCTGACATTATGGCTGGGGTGCCCCCTTCCCGACATTAGGGTTAGGGTACCCACTTTCCGCCATTAGGGTTGTTGTCCCCCCTTTCCGACATTAGGGTTAGGGCCCCCCCCGCCCCTATCTCCGACATTAGGGCTAGGGGTGCCCTCTTCCCGACATTAGGGGTAGGGTGCCCTCAGTCTGACATTATGGCTGGGGTGCCCCCTTCCCGACATTAGGGTTAGGGTACCCACTTTCCGCCATTAGGGTTGTTGTCCCCCCTTTCCGACATTAGGGTTAGGGCCCCCCCCGCCCCTATCTCCGACATTAGGGCTAGGGGTGCCCTCTTCCCGACATTAGGGTTAGGGTGCCCTCAGTCTGACATTATGGCTGGGGTGCCCCCTTCCCGACATTAGGGTTAGGGTACCCACTTTCCGCCATTAGGGTTGTTGTCCCCCCTTTCCGACATTAGGGTTAGGGCCCCCCCCGCCCCTATCTCCGACATTAGGGCTAGGGGTGCCCTCTTCCCGACATTAGGGTTAGGGTGCCCTCAGTCTGACATTATGGCTGGGGTGCCCCCTTCCCGACATTAGGGTTAGGGTACCCACTTTCCGCCATTAGGGTTGTTGTCCCCCCTTTCCGACATTAGGGTTAGGGCCCCCCCGCCCCTATCTCCGACATTAGGGCTAGGGGTGCCCTCTTCCCGACATTAGGGTTAGGGTGCCCTCCGTCTGACTTTATGGCTGGGGTGCCCCCTTCCCGACATTAGGGTTAGGGTACCCACTTTCCGCCATTAGGGTTGTTGTCCCCCTTTCCGACATTAGGGTTAGGGCCCCCCCCGCCCCTATCTCCGACATTAGGGCTAGGGGTGCCCTCTTCCCGACATTAGGGTTAGGGTGCCCTCAGTCTGACATTATGGCTGGGGTGCCCCCTTCCCGACATTAGGGTTAGGGTACCCACTTTCCGCCATTAGGGTTGTTGTCCCCCCTTTCCGACATTAGGGTTAGGGCCCCCCCCGCCCCTATCTCCGACATTAGGGCTAGGGGTGCCCTCTTCCCGACATTAGGGTTAGGGTGCCCTCAGTCTGACATTATGGCTGGGGTGCCCCCTTCCCGACATTAGGGTTAGGGTACCCACTTTCCGCCATTAGGGTTGTTGTCCCCCCTTTCCGACATTAGGGTTAGGGCCCCCCCCGCCCCTATCTCCGACATTAGGGCTAGGGGTGCCCTCTTCCCGACATTAGGGTTAGGGTGCCCTCAGTCTGACATTATGGCTGGGGTGCCCCCTTCCCGACATTAGGGTTAGGGTACCCACTTTCCGCCATTAGGTTTTTGTCCCCCCTTTCCGACATTAGGGTTAGGGCCCCCCCCGCCCCTATCTCCGACATTAGGGCTAGGGGTGCCCTCTTCCCGACATTAGGGTTAGGGTGCCCTCAGTCTGACATTATGGCTGGGGTGCCCCCTTCCCGACATTAGGGTTAGGGTACCCACTTTCCGCCATTAGGGTTGTTGTCCCCCCTTTCCGACATTAGGGTTAGGGCCCCCCCCCGCCCCTATCTCCGACATTAGGGCTAGGGGTGCCCTCTTCCCGACATTAGGGTTAGGGTGCCCTCAGTCTGACATTATGGCTGGGGTGCCCCCTTCCCGACATTAGGGTTAGGGTACCCACTTTCCGCCATTAGGGTTGTTGTCCCCCCTTTCCGACATTAGGGTTAGGGCCCCCCCCGCCCCTATCTCCGACATTAGGGCTAGGGGTGCCCTCTTCCCGACATTAGGGTTAGGGTGCCCTCAGTCTGACATTATGGCTGGGGTGCCCCCTTCCCGACATTAGGGTTAGGGTACCCACTTTCCGCCATTAGGGTTGTTGTCCCCCCTTTCCGACATTAGGGTTAGGGCCCCCCCCGCCCCTATCTCCGACATTAGGGCTAGGGGTGCCCTCTTCCCGACATTAGGGTTAGGGTGCCCTCAGTCTGACATTATGGCTGGGGTGCCCCCTTCCCGACATTAGGGTTAGGGTACCCCCTTTCCGCCATTAGGGTTATGGTCCCCCCTTTCCGACATTAGGGTTAGGGCCCCCCCCGCCCCTATCTCCGACATTAGGGCTAGGGGTGCCCTCTTCCCGACATTAGGGTTAGGGTGCCCTCAGTCTGACATTATGGCTGGGGTGCCCCCTTCCCGACATTAGGGTTAGGGTACCCACTTTCCGCCATTAGGGTTGTTGTCCCCCCTTTCCGACATTAGGGTTAGGGCCCCCCCCCCCCCCTATCTCCGACATTAGGGCTAGGGGTGCCCTCTTCCCGACATTAGGGTTAGGGTGCCCTCAGTCTGACATTATGGCTGGGGTGCCCCCTTCCCGACATTAGGGTTAGGGTACCCACTTTCCGCCATTAGGGTTGTTGTCCCCCCTTTCCGACATTAGGGTTAGGGCCCCCCCCGCCCCTATCTCCGACATTAGGGCTAGGGGTGCCCTCTTCCCGACATTAGGGTTAGGGTGCCCTCAGTCTGACATTATGGCTGGGGTGCCCCCTTCCCGACATTAGGGTTAGGGTACCCACTTTCCGCCATTAGGGTTATTGTCCCCCCTTTCCGACATTAGGGTTAGGGCCCCCCCCCCCCTATCTCCGACATTAGGGCTAGGGGTGCCCTCTTCCCGACATTAGGGTTAGGGTGCCCTCAGTCTGACATTATGGCTGGGGTGCCCCCTTCCCGACATTAGGGTTAGGGTACCCACTTTCCGCCATTAGGGTTGTTGTCCCCCTTTCCGACATTAGGGTTAGGGCCCCCCCCGCCTATCTCCGACATTAGGGCTAGGGGTGCCCTCTTCCCGACATTAGGGTTAGGGTGCCCTCAGTCTGACATTATGGCTGGGGTGCCCCCTTCCCGACATTAGGGTTAGGGTACCCACTTTCCGCCATTAGGGTTATTGTCCCCCCTTTCCGACATTAGGGTTAGGGCCCCCCCCGCCCCTATCTCCGACATTAGGGCTAGGGGTGCCCTCTTCCCGACATTAGGGTTAGGGTGCCCTCAGTCTGACATTATGGCTGGGGTGCCCCCTTCCCGACATTAGGGTTAGGGTACCCACTTTCCGCCATTAGGGTTATTGTCCCCCCTTTCCGACATTAGGGTTAGGGCCCCCCCCGCCCCTATCTCCGACATTAGGGCTAGGGGTGCCCTCTTCCCGACATTAGGGTTAGGGTGCCCTCAGTCTGACATTATGGCTGGGGTGCCCCCTTCCCGACATTAGGGTTAGGGTACCCACTTTCCGCCATTAGGGTTGTTGTCCCCCCTTTCCGACATTAGGGTTAGGGCCCCCCCCGCCCCTATCTCCGACATTAGGGCTAGGGGTGCCCTCTTCCCGACATTAGGGTTAGGGTGCCCTCAGTCTGACATTATGGCTGGGGTGCCCCCTTCCCGACATTAGGGTTAGGGTACCCACTTTCCGCCATTAGGGTTATTGTCCCCCCTTTCCGACATTAGGGTTAGGGCCCCCCCCGCCCCTATCTCCGACATTAGGGCTAGGGGTGCCCTCTTCCCGACATTAGGGTTAGGGTGCCCTCAGTCTGACATTATGGCTGGGGTGCCCCCTTCCCGACATTAGGGTTAGGGTACCCACTTTCCGCCATTAGGGTTATTGTCCCCCCTTTCCGACATTAGGGTTAGGGCCCCCCCCCCGCCCCTATCTCCGACATTAGGCTAGGGTGCCCTCTTCCCGACATTAGGGTTAGGGTGCCCTCAGTCTGACATTATGGCTGGGGTGCCCCCTTCCCGACATTAGGGTTAGGGTACCCACTTTCCGCCATTAGGGGGGTTGTCCCCCCTTTCCGACATTAGGGTTAGGGCCCCCCCCGCCCCTATCTCCGACATTAGGGCTAGGGGTGCCCTCTTCCCGACATTAGGGTTAGGGTGCCCTCAGTCTGACATTATGGCTGGGGTGCCCCCTTCCCGACATTAGGGTTAGGGTACCCACTTTCCGCCATTAGGGTTATTGTCCCCCCTTTCCGACATTAGGGTTAGGGCCCCCCCCGCCCCTATCTCCGACATTAGGGCTAGGGGTGCCCTCTTCCCGACATTAGGGTTAGGGTGCCCTCAGTCTGACATTATGGCTGGGGTGCCCCCTTCCCGACATTAGGGTTAGGGTACCCACTTTCCGCCATTAGGTTGTTGTCCCCCCTTTCCGACATTAGGGTTAGGGCCCCCCCCCCCCCTATCTCCGACATTAGGGCTAGGGGTGCCCTCTTCCCGACATTAGGGTTAGGGTGCCCTCAGTCTGACATTATGGCTGGGTGCCCCCTTCCCGACATTAGGGTTAGGGTACCCACTTTCCGCCATTAGGGTTGTTGTCCCCCCTTTCCGACATTAGGGTTAGGGCCCCCCCCCGCCCCTATCTCCGACATTAGGGCTAGGGGTGCCCTCTTCCCGACATTAGGGTTAGGGTGCCCTCAGTCTGACATTATGGCTGGGGTGCCCCTTCCCGACTTTAGGGTTAGGGTACCCACTTTCCGCCATTAGGGTTATTGTCCCCCCTTTCCGACATTAGGGTTAGGGCCCCCCCCGCCCCTATCTCCGACATTAGGGCTAGGGTGCCCTCTTCCCGACATTAGGGTTAGGGTGCCCTCAGTCTGACATTATGGCTGGGGTGCCCCCTTCCCGACATTAGGGTTAGGGTTAGGGTTAGGGTTAGGGTTAGGGTTAGGGTTAGGGTTAGGGTTAGGGTTAGGGTTAGGGTTAGGGTTAGGGTTAGGGTTAGGGTTAGGGTTAGGGTTAGGGTTAGGGTTAGGGTTAGGGTTAGGGTTAGGGTTAGGGTTAGGGTTAGGGTTAGGGTTAGGGTTAGGGTTAGGGTTAGGGTTAGGGTTAGGGTTAGGGTTAGGGTTAGGGTTAGGGTTAGGGTTAGGGTTAGGGTTAGGGTTAGGGTTAGGGTTAGGGTTAGGGTTAGGGTTAGGGTTAGGGTTAGGGTTAGGGTTAGGGTTAGGGTTAGGGTTAGGGTTAGGGTTAGGGTTAGGGTTAGGGTTAGGGTTAGGGTTAGGGTTAGGGTTAGGGTTAGGGTTAGGGTTAGGGTTAGGGTTAGGGTTAGGGTTAGGGTTAGGGTTAGGGTTAGGGTTAGGGTTAGGGTTAGGGTTAGGGTTAGGGTTAGGGTTAGGGTTAGGGTTAGGGTTAGGGTTAGGGTTAGGGTTAGGGTTAGGGTTAGGGTTAGGGTTAGGGTTAGGGTTAGGGTTAGGGTTAGGGTTAGGGTTAGGGTTAGGGTTAGGGTTAGGGTTAGGGTTAGGGTTAGGGTTAGGGTTAGGGTTAGGGTTAGGGTTAGGGTTAGGGTTAGGGTTAGGGTTAGGGTTAGGGTTAGGGTTAGGGTTAGGGTTAGGGTTAGGGTTAGGGTTAGGGTTAGGGTTAGGGTTAGGGTTAGGGTTAGGGTTAGGGTTAGGGTTAGGGTTAGGGTTAGGGTTAGGGTTAGGGTTAGGGTTAGGGTTAGGGTTAGGGTTAGGGTTAGGGTTAGGGTTAGGGTTAGGGTTAGGGTTAGGGTTAGGGTTAGGGTTAGGGTTAGGGTTAGGGTTAGGGTTAGGGTTAGGGTTAGGGTTAGGGTTAGGGTTAGGGTTAGGGTTAGGGTTAGGGTTAGGGTTAGGGTTAGGGTTAGGGTTAGGGTTAGGGTTAGGGTTAGGGTTAGGGTTAGGGTTAGGGTTAGGGTTAGGGTTAGGGTTAGGGTTAGGGTTAGGGTTAGGGTTAGGGTTAGGGTTAGGGTTAGGGTTAGGGTTAGGGTTAGGGTTAGGGTTAGGGTTAGGGTTAGGGTTAGGGTTAGGGTTAGGGTTAGGGTTAGGGTTAGGGTTAGGGTTAGGGTTAGGGTTAGGGTTAGGGTTAGGGTTAGGGTTAGGGTTAGGGTTAGGGTTAGGGTTAGGGTTAGGGTTAGGGTTAGGGTTAGGGTTAGGGTTAGGGTTAGGGTTAGGGTTAGGGTTAGGGTTAGGGTTAGGGTTAGGGTTAGGGTTAGGGTTAGGGTTAGGGTTAGGGTTAGGGTTAGGGTTAGGGTTAGGGTTAGGGTTAGGGTTAGGGTTAGGGTTAGGGTTAGGGTTAGGGTTAGGGTTAGGGTTAGGGTTAGGGTTAGGGTTAGGGTTAGGGTTAGGGTTAGGGTTAGGGTTAGGGTTAGGGTTAGGGTTAGGGTTAGGGTTAGGGTTAGGGTTAGGGTTAGGGTTAGGGTTAGGGTTAGGGTTAGGGTTAGGGTTAGGGTTAGGGTTAGGGTTAGGGTTAGGGTTAGGGTTAGGGTTAGGGTTAGGGTTAGGGTTAGGGTTAGGGTTAGGGTTAGGGTTAGGGTTAGGGTTAGGGTTAGGGTTAGGGTTAGGGTTAGGGTTAGGGTTAGGGTTAGGGTTAGGGTTAGGGTTAGGGTTAGGGTTAGGGTTAGGGTTAGGGTTAGGGTTAGGGTTAGGGTTAGGGTTAGGGTTAGGGTTAGGGTTAGGGTTAGGGTTAGGGTTAGGGTTAGGGTTAGGGTTAGGGTTAGGGTTAGGGTTAGGGTTAGGGTTAGGGTTAGGGTTAGGGTTAGGGTTAGGGTTAGGGTTAGGGTTAGGGTTAGGGTTAGGGTTAGGGTTAGGGTTAGGGTTAGGGTTAGGGTTAGGGTTAGGGTTAGGGTTAGGGTTAGGGTTAGGGTTAGGGTTAGGGTTAGGGTTAGGGTTAGGGTTAGGGTTAGGGTTAGGGTTAGGGTTAGGGTTAGGGTTAGGGTTAGGGTTAGGGTTAGGGTTAGGGTTAGGGTTAGGGTTAGGGTTAGGGTTAGGGTTAGGGTTAGGGTTAGGGTTAGGGTTAGGGTTAGGGTTAGGGTTAGGGTTAGGGTTAGGGTTAGGGTTAGGGTTAGGGTTAGGGTTAGGGTTAGGGTTAGGGTTAGGGTTAGGGTTAGGGTTAGGGTTAGGGTTAGGGTTAGGGTTAGGGTTAGGGTTAGGGTTAGGGTTAGGGTTAGGGTTAGGGTTAGGGTTAGGGTTAGGGTTAGGGTTAGGGTTAGGGTTAGGGTTAGGGTTAGGGTTAGGGTTAGGGTTAGGGTTAGGGTTAGGGTTAGGGTTAGGGTTAGGGTTAGGGTTAGGGTTAGGGTTAGGGTTAGGGTTAGGGTTAGGGTTAGGGTTAGGGTTAGGGTTAGGGTTAGGGTTAGGGTTAGGGTTAGGGTTAGGGTTAGGGTTAGGGTTAGGGTTAGGGTTAGGGTTAGGGTTAGGGTTAGGGTTAGGGTTAGGGTTAGGGTTAGGGTTAGGGTTAGGGTTAGGGTTAGGGTTAGGGTTAGGGTTAGGGTTAGGGTTAGGGTTAGGGTTAGGGTTAGGGTTAGGGTTAGGGTTAGGGTTAGGGTTAGGGTTAGGGTTAGGGTTAGGGTTAGGGTTAGGGTTAGGGTTAGGGTTAGGGTTAGGGTTAGGGTTAGGGTTAGGGTTAGGGTTAGGGTTAGGGTTAGGGTTAGGGTTAGGGTTAGGGTTAGGGTTAGGGTTAGGGTTAGGGTTAGGGTTAGGGTTAGGGTTAGGGTTAGGGTTAGGGTTAGGGTTAGGGTTAGGGTTAGGGTTAGGGTTAGGGTTAGGGTTAGGGTTAGGGTTAGGGTTAGGGTTAGGGTTAGGGTTAGGGTTAGGGTTAGGGTTAGGGTTAGGGTTAGGGTTAGGGTTAGGGTTAGGGTTAGGGTTAGGGTTAGGGTTAGGGTTAGGGTTAGGGTTAGGGTTAGGGTTAGGGTTAGGGTTAGGGTTAGGGTTAGGGTTAGGGTTAGGGTTAGGGTTAGGGTTAGGGTTAGGGTTAGGGTTAGGGTTAGGGTTAGGGTTAGGGTTAGGGTTAGGGTTAGGGTTAGGGTTAGGGTTAGGGTTAGGGTTAGGGTTAGGGTTAGGGTTAGGGTTAGGGTTAGGGTTAGGGTTAGGGTTAGGGTTAGGGTTAGGGTTAGGGTTAGGGTTAGGGTTAGGGTTAGGGTTAGGGTTAGGGTTAGGGTTAGGGTTAGGGTTAGGGTTAGGGTTAGGGTTAGGGTTAGGGTTAGGGTTAGGGTTAGGGTTAGGGTTAGGGTTAGGGTTAGGGTTAGGGTTAGGGTTAGGGTTAGGGTTAGGGTTAGGGTTAGGGTTAGGGTTAGGGTTAGGGTTAGGGTTAGGGTTAGGGTTAGGGTTAGGGTTAGGGTTAGGGTTAGGGTTAGGGTTAGGGTTAGGGTTAGGGTTAGGGTTAGGGTTAGGGTTAGGGTTAGGGTTAGGGTTAGGGTTAGGGTTAGGGTTAGGGTTAGGGTTAGGGTTAGGGTTAGGGTTAGGGTTAGGGTTAGGGTTAGGGTTAGGGTTAGGGTTAGGGTTAGGGTTAGGGTTAGGGTTAGGGTTAGGGTTAGGGTTAGGGTTAGGGTTAGGGTTAGGGTTAGGGTTAGGGTTAGGGTTAGGGTTAGGGTTAGGGTTAGGGTTAGGGTTAGGGTTAGGGTTAGGGTTAGGGTTAGGGTTAGGGTTAGGGTTAGGGTTAGGGTTAGGGTTAGGGTTAGGGTTAGGGTTAGGGTTAGGGTTAGGGTTAGGGTTAGGGTTAGGGTTAGGGTTAGGGTTAGGGTTAGGGTTAGGGTTAGGGTTAGGGTTAGGGTTAGGGTTAGGGTTAGGGTTAGGGTTAGGGTTAGGGTTAGGGTTAGGGTTAGGGTTAGGGTTAGGGTTAGGGTTAGGGTTAGGGTTAGGGTTAGGGTTAGGGTTAGGGTTAGGGTTAGGGTTAGGGTTAGGGTTAGGGTTAGGGTTAGGGTTAGGGTTAGGGTTAGGGTTAGGGTTAGGGTTAGGGTTAGGGTTAGGGTTAGGGTTAGGGTTAGGGTTAGGGTTAGGGTTAGGGTTAGGGTTAGGGTTAGGGTTAGGGTTAGGGTTAGGGTTAGGGTTAGGGTTAGGGTTAGGGTTAGGGTTAGGGTTAGGGTTAGGGTTAGGGTTAGGGTTAGGGTTAGGGTTAGGGTTAGGGTTAGGGTTAGGGTTAGGGTTAGGGTTAGGGTTAGGGTTAGGGTTAGGGTTAGGGTTAGGGTTAGGGTTAGGGTTAGGGTTAGGGTTAGGGTTAGGGTTAGGGTTAGGGTTAGGGTTAGGGTTAGGGTTAGGGTTAGGGTTAGGGTTAGGGTTAGGGTTAGGGTTAGGGTTAGGGTTAGGGTTAGGGTTAGGGTTAGGGTTAGGGTTAGGGTTAGGGTTAGGGTTAGGGTTAGGGTTAGGGTTAGGGTTAGGGTTAGGGTTAGGGTTAGGGTTAGGGTTAGGGTTAGGGTTAGGGTTAGGGTTAGGGTTAGGGTTAGGGTTAGGGTTAGGGTTAGGGTTAGGGTTAGGGTTAGGGTTAGGGTTAGGGTTAGGGTTAGGGTTAGGGTTAGGGTTAGGGTTAGGGTTAGGGTTAGGGTTAGGGTTAGGGTTAGGGTTAGGGTTAGGGTTAGGGTTAGGGTTAGGGTTAGGGTTAGGGTTAGGGTTAGGGTTAGGGTTAGGGTTAGGGTTAGGGTTAGGGTTAGGGTTAGGGTTAGGGTTAGGGTTAGGGTTAGGGTTAGGGTTAGGGTTAGGGTTAGGGTTAGGGTTAGGGTTAGGGTTAGGGTTAGGGTTAGGGTTAGGGTTAGGGTTAGGGTTAGGGTTAGGGTTAGGGTTAGGGTTAGGGTTAGGGTTAGGGTTAGGGTTAGGGTTAGGGTTAGGGTTAGGGTTAGGGTTAGGGTTAGGGTTAGGGTTAGGGTTAGGGTTAGGGTTAGGGTTAGGGTTAGGGTTAGGGTTAGGGTTAGGGTTAGGGTTAGGGTTAGGGTTAGGGTTAGGGTTAGGGTTAGGGTTAGGGTTAGGGTTAGGGT
>NW_022994209.1:0-84705 GCF_012275295.1 Melopsittacus undulatus
ACAAAGATTGCATCTATATACACTACTTGCCGTAAGAGAAAGGAGTTCTTGTCTTTTCTCCACACATTACTGAAAACAAAGCCCTTTATATTTCATTTAATGTTGAAAATTTCATTTTTTCTGCTTGAACATAGTGTAATGCAACAATTATGTGACACATTAAAAAAAATTATGACAATGCTTGCACTGTATCCAAATGTAAAGAGATCTGCAGTCATTTCAAATCGGAAACCTACTATTAGCTCACACAATGGATTCCCCAGCTGAAAAGAAGACATAAATTGGAGTGAATCAAGCATTCACTGCCAGCAGATCTGCTGCCTATGTTCACTGATGAGATGCAAATGTGCTTAGCAAGAGTACGGCATCAGAAGAGGACCATGAAATTGTAATAGAGTGACTGTAATGAGAATGGGTTAATTTGTACCATTTCTTATTCTAATTATGGTATTTGACACATGGGAACAAAACCATTTTCAGACATTTTCTTTTCTTGTTACTATCACTTATTACAGAAATGAGAAACAAGCAATCTGCATGCTTTTCTATTCTGTGAAATACAGTAGCATGCTGCACTGTTTTGACCCTTTCAATATTCTGCATAATTTGAGAGAAGACAGTCCAGTTATGGCCTCAGCAAAGAGCATTTAATGAATCCAGGAAAAGTATAATTTGCATGGAAATAGCCTGAATTATTTTTTAAGTGCACAAGTATGTAATGAAAAAAATAAAAAAAAAAACAAAAACACAAACCCAAAGAATAACAACAAAAACCCACATAAAAACCAGGAAACAGAAACAGCACATTTCTCCATCCCTAACACAATGATTTTAATAAGAATTAAAATTTGTATGAACTTAACCTATTCTCAGAATGAAGATCTTCATCTTGCTGTGTGTAAATTATTCATGCAGACATATTCTGTTTGTAAGAGAGATGTCCAGCTGGTGAAAAAATTCCCAGTTCTGCAGGATTCGGATATTATTCCATTGTTTTGACTAGAAAATAAGTACACAGAGATTAAGATACTTGTCACATCTGTCAGATGCTTATAGAGTATTGGCAATTTGGTTAAAAAATTCCTCTTGCAGTTTACCTGTACCGGCTTGGTAACTGTGATTTGAGAGTCATTGCATTTATGTGTATACATGCACATTTTGGACAAGTGAAAATTAGCTTACTTTTGTGAATTGCTTCTGGTACTCAGCACCCTGTCTTGCTTTTAAAATATAAACTTAGAACAGATTATTCTCCTTAAAACTTACAACCCTGAAAGAGAAAGATGGGTAAGGATAATGGAGGAAAGTAAAAAAAAAAACCCAACTAAACACAACAAAGTCCACAGGTTTTCCTACCAAATCATCTTCAAAAGAATGAGAAAGACACACACACTTTGAAGACTCTATCAGATATGAGAGGGAAAAGTAGGATCAGATTTTTAAAGGAGATTTATAGGATTTATTAAAACTTCATTTGAGCATTTACATCAAATGTTAAGATTCGGGATATATTTAGGTACCTAGTTGGCATGATAAAACAGGCGAAATGAAGGAATATGTTCACAAGGTGATTCAAAAGTTGCCAATAGAAGGGTTCTCACTAGGGAATTAGAATTCACCAGCTTCCTCGGTCTCTTTGAGTCATGATGGATCTTAGATAAAACGTCAGGCAACTAACTGCTTAGCTAAAGATTGATCTAAAGACATATGAGCACTTCTGTTTAGGCATATAAGGAAGTCTGTGATCCAGAATGACAGTATAAATCAATTTTTAGGCTTCTCCAGCAATAATCCAGATCCCAGCGACCAGACAACTTTTCTTTGTCTGAGAGAAGGATCCCAAATTGCCATATGTCTGACTAGGAATATAGAGATTCTGAATCTCATTTACAAACATTAATGTCCTATTAATTTTTCACATAGAATTACAAAGCCCTGAGTTTCTCTGATCAAAATGCTAATGCAATTTGGAAAACAAATAAATTTAACTTACATAGTAGAAAATTCATAAACCTGCAGAATTCATAAACCTAGCAGAAAGAGAAAAGAAAGATAATATTAAAACTGTTACAGAGCTACCAAGAAATGATACTGAGGTACCCTGACTTCAAGGTATCACAGGAAAGTGCATTCAGATTGACAGAACAGCTTATGTCCATACTAGTAACAGAGAAACTAATTTATTTTTGAGCGCTCAGTAAAGGAAGTAACCCTGAAATAGATGAGAATGAAGGTTACAGGAGAAGAATTACCTGTAAAGAAAATAATTACATAGTATAAAGGCATACACTATATGCATGTATGCATATGCACATACACACCATTGTATGAATACCATTATCCTTAGATGCATTTAATTTATGTATCACTGGCTATTTAGTACCTATCACACTAAAACAAATATAAGATATTTTGGCCTTACTAAGTTTCCTAAATATATTCACCCATTTGAGATGATTCCATGGCCTTTATCTGTCACTTGTCAAGGGAATAGGCCTCTGTAGATCCTGTACCTGAATGTTAACACAGAAGTTTTTAACATATTAGAGTAGCTCAAATCACAATAGACACCTGTTTTTTTTGGCAATGAGCATACGAGGTTTGGGCTCAGGCTTTGCTGAATATCTCTGCAGCTGTAACTGTAGCAGTCATTTTTGGCAGGCCTCAGGTAACAAAATTATAGGATAGAGGAGGCACCATGCCCAAAATCTCTAGCTGCACATCTCCAAAAGGCTGCAGATCTTCCATAAGTTTTGTCTCTAACCTGCCAGCTCCACTTAGACATATTATGCATCTGAGATGGAACTATATACACATGTTTATGTAGCTGAATCCTGCCCTAAGTCTCTACTAATTATAATAGGAACAGAACAATCTAGTTCACATGTAGATAATGAGGCCAAAACTTCACTCATTACTTCTACTACTTCTTTATTAATAGTAAAAGTTCGAAAGCAGAACGATGATGAGTCCAAGATATTTTTTTCACATTTCCTTATTTTGTCTTTCTTTAACCAACTTTTATTTAATTGTGTTTAAATTCATATTGAAGTGAATTTAATGTTATTTCTGGTGGCAGTAACTCAAACTGGGATCTATTTCCACTCATGCCTCTTCTTCCCTCCTGCTCTACTCCACCATTTCTGTTTTTGTAACTTGATTTGTTCACAAACTGTAATAAAATATGTGAGGAGTACAAAGACCTAAAGCATTTAAGTTATTGTAAAAGTCTGGATTGATATAATTGTATGTCTCTAGTAATAATTTCATATGTCAAAATAAATGCAAAATAACATATCATCCATGTTTGTCAAGACTTTTTCAAGACAAAAGGGAGTATGATTTTTTATACAATATGCATAAAGTAAAAAAATAAAACTGTTAAAATTCTGGTTTAAATGTTTCTAATAAAACACCCAATAATATAATGCAAAATAGAGTTCAGGTTTTGTGAAACTTTATTTTATAATCTTCATTGTAAAAACCAAAATATTTACCTTTTAGTGATGGTTGCTACAGTGACTGACTTCTTGATGTTGCACCTATGGTATATCTCCTTTTCTTTGCTCCCACGAACATCAAAGATGAAAAGAAATGCTAAAATATATTCAACCTTCAGACCACCTGGTCAGTTCAACTTTCCACTGTGTCTTCTTTATCTCTGATAATTTTATAGTGGCTTAATGTTACATTTCTAATTCTTCTTTCTGAAGCTTTCCCCTCTATTCTCTCTCTTTAACAGACACATAGGTACCTGTGTTGTTGCTACATGCACATCCTCACTTTGGTTCTTGTTAAGAAATTAAGTCTTGTACTCTATGCTTAAAACCAAGTATGAAATTGGCAGTGTTTTTTCCCTATAAAGAATTTTCTTAAAAATAAAAAAAAGCAAACAAAGGGACTTTTGCAATAGAAAGCAAATTTTGGTGAAGTATAAATCATGTTTGATTTTCAAATACAGAATAACAGAAAATAAATATGAAATGTTTATGAGACTTCCTCTCTATTCTCACGCATTCTTAGGGTTCCTTGTTTTCACGCTTGGTTTCGGTTAACCTTATGAATACAGGAGTTGCAGCAAACAGTACAACTCTTAATATTGTTAGGAAAACTACTAGTTCTGTTATGTCAGTGCTTCCAGCCCCTGTCTATCAGCTTCCAGCCCCTGTCAGTGTTGTCTGAATATCACTGCTGTGCTCTAGCAACAGTATGTGTGGGCTTATACATGTGTGCATGCTTGCAAATGTGTGTGTGAGGGGTTCTGAGCTATCAGAAGCTGTAGGGGCACTGCTGGTTTGGGGATGCCAACAATTTAGGAAAGCAAGGATCTAGGGCCAGTTGCTGCCCTTGGTGTATATGTTTCTGCCACTGGAAAGATCCTCTTTGTACATGCGTACACTAGCCTGAATATAAGGAAGAGATTCTTTACTGTTAGGCTGGTGAGGTACTGGAATGGCTTGCTCAGGGAGGTTGTGAATGCTCCATCCCTGCTGGTGCTCAAGGCCATGTTGGATGAAGCCTTGGGTGATATGGTTTAGTGTGAGGTGTCCCTGTCTATGTCAGGGGGGTTGGAACTAGATGATCTTAAGGTCCTTTCCAACCCTAACTATTCTATGATTCTATTTCCCACTAACAGACCCATATCCTTAACTGTCAGACAGGGGGACAAGATTAAGCAATTGTTTGTGCTGTCAGCGTTTGCATAGTTTTGTCTGTATTGTTCTGGGCTTGAAGTGTTCATTGCCAGTGTTTCTGTGGGTGCTTTTGGGGATTACATACATGCTCAGCCTTTCTGGGCCTGGGAACAGAGCTGTAGCAGCCTGTGACAGACTGATATGAAATCAGACTCCGCTGTCCATTGTCTCAAAGAATGGCCTGAGAAGCTGTGATGGAAATACACTAATCTCTGGTCTCAGAGATGGGTGGGAGGAGTTAAGATCCCAATATCCATTTCCTGGGAGAGGAGTGTGAGAAGATTAATTGGAACTCAACCATCCATTGCCTGAGGGATAAGTGGGAAAGACTTGAGAGAAGACTCTCCCGTCCATTACCTTGAAGATTGGTGTGAGGTATTATCCCAAAAATTGCTGCACACACATATGTGCACAGACACATGCAGTCCAGTCGAAGAGCTAGCTGCAAGACCAGGAAAACTGGTCTACCAGGAGCATTTAATACGTGACATGAAGAGCAGAGGTACTCCCCCCAGCCTTTTACAAAAGGGGAAAAGATAATCACCAAGAGACACATCACCAAGAGGCACATCATCAGGGGGTCATTGCCATGAGAATGACTCCAGAAAGACATCTCCATTAGGACTCTCTCCACTGATGACTACTACGGATCCTGAGGGACACCCTCCATGAGACATGGCCATGAGGGCAAATCCATGAGACCCACTCCATGGGGTACCTTGAAGGGAATTCCAGAAGGACACCTCCATGAGGACACCCACCGCTGATGGACTCTTGGGGGACACTCTGCTCTGATCCTATGAGACTACAAACCCTGAAGAACTCTAACCACTGACAACAACAACAGCAAATCCCTGTGACACTTGGATCCACGGTGGTGATTCTCTCTCTCTGCACCCTGAATTTTTGTTTCATTTTCTACTTTTCTTCCAATCTGTCTTATCACTATCCTCTTTATTACAATAATTTCCTTTTTTTTTATAATAACTGTGGTTTTGCAATTTGTAATAAGCAAACTGTCAGATTACGGTACTTGACCTCATTTGTGTCTTAATTTCACTCTTGGGATCACAAACTGAAACAGGGTCCCGCACGGAGGTTTTTCTCCAACTGGACCCTGACACAGCCTCCATTCCATCATGTTGCCAGATTTGTCAAAACTTTACCAGTATTAGAATCATAGTTATTTAGGTTGGGAAAGACCTTTTAAGATCACTGAATCCAACCATGTTCACCAGCAACTTCACCCGTTGTAAGCTTGACTTTGCAAACTCATTAATTTTTTTAAATTTATTTATATTTTTATGTATTATTTAAATTGATATTTTATATTAATTAATCATTTATGGTTTTTATTTTGCATTAGGTTTTGGTTCTTACACATTGAAAGTAAAAGCTATCCATAATTTTAACTGAAGGACACAAAATCGTATGAAAGCAACCACATGGCTAATAAGAGAAAGTTAAAATGCTTTGGCAGTTGTGCACTGGCATTCACAGTTCTGTACGGAAGTTGCTATATCTCAATTAAAATTTATGTATATAGATGTATATTTATCTATACTAACGTATATTGGGACACTGATACTTGAAGTAAAGCAAGTTTAACATTTATCATCCACTGGAAGAACTGCATATCTGTGTATATTAAGGACCCTCCCAGAAGATGGCTACAAAAATGTACTCCTGGAGCATTATTCATTAAGAAGTTATTTTTTATACACTCAGTACATAAAATCTGCAAGCCTTAGATAAAATTGTCAGAATAATTAGGTTCTTTTTACCTCATCAGTGTATGAAATGTAGTGATTCTGAAGTAATATTTCTGGAGAAGGCACCAAAGGGCCTGAGTCTGAGTCAGAGTAGTTAATAACATGGCAACCAAAAGCTAATAGTAAAACGCCCCATGTAATAGGTAATTTCTATGCTTTAGAATGAAGCTTGAGTTGAATACTGGAAAGTGAGAAATGTTTTTTGACTTGAGAGAGAATAAAAATCTTGCTCCTTGTTGGGCAGTGTGGTCTCTGATTAGTAGGTGAAAAGGATGATTTAGATGCGATAGACACAATTTATGACATCTTGACTTCTGCTTCTACTTTGGCAAATCTCCTTGTTTACAAAGTGCTTCAGTTGCGAGAGCTTTTAAGTATTAGTTACTCAGGGAATAACTGTAAAAAGAGCCATGGGACCTAACAGCAATATTTTCATGTCTAACTATCAACAGGGGAAAAGAGAGAGGCTCATCAAACTGACAAATATGCATCTACACTGAATCAAATGTTGGAAAAAGTTTTGCTAGAAATGTTATGTAGTCTGCCTGCAAGAGAAATAAACAATAGAATATAGAAAAATTAAGCTGCTTATGCATATGGGAAATCTCACAGGTAGAAATGTTTCAATTTGTAGAAGCTTCTCTAATTTCTCTTTTAACAGAAGCAGCACAGTTAGGATTAATGCAGCTCTATTGCCATAACAATGTGTGCAAAATACATGCTCTTTCATAGAATCACAGATTGTTTAGGTTGGAAAAGACCTTTAAAATCATCGACTCCAGCCATTAACATGGCACTACCAAGTCCATCACTAAACCATGTCCCTAAGTGTCACATCTATATGTCTTTTAAATACTTCTAGGGTGGTGACACTGCCACTTCCCTGGGCAGACTTTTCCAATGCTTGACAACTATTTTGGTGAAAAAAAAATTCCTAATATCCAATCTAAACCACCCCTGGTGCAATATGAGCTCATTTCCTCTCATCTTGTAGCTTGTTACTTGGGAAACGAGACCAACATCCACCTCACTACATCATTTCAGGTAGTTATAGAAAGTGATGAGGTCCCCAGTGAGCCTCCTTTTCTCCAGGCTAAGCAATCCATTTCTTCAGTTGCCCCTTATAAGACTTGTGCTCTAGACCCTTCACCACCCGTCTGTTGACATGATATAGCATCTCAATGTCTTTCTTGTAGCTAGGGACCCAAAAATGTAGCCTCAGCCGAGCCTCATACATGCATTGAACACTATTTCCTAGAGCAGAACTCACTACTATCTTCAAATTCAGTTGTACAATAGAGTGTAGCCAGCTCTTTTGAACTTCAGGCTTAAATCAGGCACCACAAAACCCATCCAAAGCTGCTTCTGAAAGGTTAATCTATAGCATAATGTGGAGGTGAATGGACACCACTTTTGCGGCACTTGGATTGAGAAATGGAAGTTCCTTTTACATGACCTCACCATGTCTGCAGCAGCAATACAGCTGACAACTTGTATTGTGTTGTGTTTTGGCTTTATGCAGTTGCCTGACCTTTTCCTTGGCCAGGCAACCCTGCTGTGCAGTCAGCACATGAAGCCCTCTGCCTGTCCCAGTCTGGCAACATTTACTGGAACACATTAAGCTGTGATCTGTGTCTTAAAGCAATTAAACCAGCTTTGGTTGGAAAAACTCCATTTTCATTTCATTAAAAACTCAACTGAGCTGAAAGGAAATAAAAAGACAAACCATAAAACGAATTTTGGACTCTGTTGACTTTGCTGAAAACCTGAAGAAAGCCTGTGCTTCACTCAGCCCTAATAATGAGGCTTATACGGGCTCTGATAGCAGTCTTTGTACCACTCATTGCGAAAGCTCCATTTATGTTCTATGTAAAATGTCCAATGAAGCATAGAAAACATGTAATTTGTATAGAGAATGGGAGTTGCGCAATTTTTTTTCTGGCATAAACAATGCAATAACTGCTCAGAAATAGCCTTTTGCATTCATGAATGGGGCCCATTATCTGCCCTGTCTCTCTTTTTTGCTTATTCTGAGTTGGTTCATGGTAATAAAAGGCAGGCGTCCTCTTTGCCTGAGAGATTTCGTTTTCAAACAGCAAGTGCATAAAAACATATGACATAAAGACGTGACAGCCATGTTTTATGGACACTTACTAAGTTTCCAGCCAATTAAACATTTGAATGTATTTATATGTATTTAATTGGACTCCCTTTTCAAATAGGGCTTTTCTGGAGTTATCAAACATTAGGCACTATAAAGCAGTAGATAAGAAATACTGAATTATTATTATTATTATTACTATTACTGTCATTACTATTATTAGTAGGGATAGATATGGTAAATGCAGAGTGGAGTGTTTTCACAATAACTTTCTGGGAGAGTGTGTCCTATATAATCAGTTGTCTGTAAATAAAGAGCTATTAATTGCATCTTCAATAAATTTCTCAGTGTTTGTTGTATTTTGGGGGAGAAGAATTGTCATGGGTTTGAGCAGTAGCAGTCATTTTTTCTCCTTCTTGTAGCTGGTGCAGTGCTGTGTTTTGACTTCTGGGCTGGGAACAGTTGCTTGATAGCGAGCATGTTTTGAGGGTGTTTTTGATCAAGGCCTTTTCTGAGCATGTGCTCTGCCGGGGAGGAGGGGAGTCCGGGAGGAAGGAGAGACAGGACACCTGATCCAGGCTAGCCAATGAGGTATTCCATACCATAGCACGTGATGCCCAGGATGCAACTGGGAGAGAGAGCTGGAGGGGTGGAGCTCTGGAGAAAAATGGAGAAGGGAGCACGCGGTGCTCGGCCGGGCAGAGTGGAGTGAGTTATGGGTCGGTGGCTGGTGGGGTGTTGTATTCTTTTCGCTTGTTATTGGCTTTATCATTATTATTTGTAGTTGTAATGGCAGTAGTGATTTGTGTTGTGCCTTAGCAATTAAACCGTTCTTATCTCAACCCGTGGGGGCTACATTCTTTGGATTCTCCTTCCTAACTCTCTGGGAGTTGGGGGAGCAAGGGGGGGAGTGAGTGAGTGTACTGTGAGGATTTGGTTTAAACCACGGCAAGAATTTACACAAAGGGGTACTGACAGGATTGCTAAGGGCATAGCAGATGTTATAATATATCTGGATTTTCTGAAAGCTTTTTGTAACATTCCACATGACAAGTTCCTTCTTAATCTCCAAGATAAAGCAAGGATTCAAGGCAGGACATGGTTAGAGATACAGAACAGGTTGAAAAACAGTGAAACAGTGGCTACAGATAGGTCCTGTGAAAGAAGCTACGTCAACCAGAGAAAGCGTTATTTCAGGTCTATAAGGGCTAGTGCTTTCAAGTTTATTGTGCATGTATGTGCTTTAATATAGAAAGACGATCTACAAACAAAAAGGACAATTGCAGTCTAATTACATTATCTCAGGACAAAAAAGTGAAAGATGATGAATGAAGGCCATATGGACACATACAGACAGCTAAACTTAAAAAGGATTTATATTTGACTTGTAAATAGGTTGTCACAGGGGGAATTACATGCAATACTATTTGCAATATTACATGCAGTATTTACAAATACAAAGTAAAAATTTTAGTGCTGTAAAACCCACTAAACTGTGGCATAGAACTGAAAATCTAAGGGAATTTTGAAAAGGAAACCAAGCCAAGCAGACAGAAAACTCCAACCTATAAACAAACCAAACCATTTTTTTTTTTTCTGGATAAACAGACAAGTATTTCATATTCCCTTTCTAATAGCATATATTTAGACTTTTTTCTTGCAGTAATAACAATACTTAGCATTTCTAAACTGTTTTCATCAAATGAAGCTACCTGCACATCCTTCAAGATATTGGTCTATAAAGGAATTCATATTTACGAAGGCTACCTATTCTGTGAAAGAAATAAGTGAAATATTAGGAGATGGTATGGGGTACAGTATTTTTGGTAGGGGTCATTATTTTGGTATTGCATAAGTAAATTCTTACCACTTTTGCAACTGTTTCTTCTTTTTCCATTTCTGGATAATTACATTGAGAGTAAACACCACCTCTTTGCTGATTATTAACTGGATCAATAGTACACAGTTTTATTGTATTTCTTCCTTTTTCCACTTCATTACTAAACAACCTATTTTCCTTTCTTTTAATGGGGAAAAAGCTGAACAAAATATGAAAGTAGTTTTTTAAAAGAAGACCTTGTTGCTGATACTGCCATGTTGCCCTTTGGCCTTTAAAAGCCCTTCCATTAACGCTGTAAAACTTAACCTTCATACCAAGCAAAAATGTAACCAGATTGGAGTCTCATACTCTAAGATTCTGCTAGACTCTGCAGTTCGATGAGTATTAACGAGTAGTCATGTGTTTATGGTGTTCAGCTTTTATAATATGCTTTCTTCTGACATATTTCAGAATAAATAAAGTTTAAAATAAAGTTGTCTGTGCTTTGCAATGGCTGGCTGCTCCCTGAGGAACTGTTGTCTGACAGCAAATTAAACCCAGGATTGGAAAGGAATTTATTGTAAATGTTAAAGACTATATTCTTACAAGGACTACACACTACAATACTTATTTGCAGTAAAAGTAATACTATGACCTAGAGCCCAAAAAAGGTAACAAGGAGTTATAAGACCTACATGTGGTGGTATCAAGGCATCAAAAGACCAAGAAAGAGAAGTGGTTCATAGACAGAGGCAAACTTGGCCCTAAACCTTTTAACCTTTGTAGACCTGAACTAGCTCTGCTACCTAGCAACAGGCTAGCTATCAGGCAACAACTTCAACAATTCAGGAGTTCAAAGATGTGAAGGATTTTATGAATTATGGTTTGGGTTGTTTTTTTTTTATCTGCTTCTCCACACCCCCTGTCTATCACACCCGACAAGGGGAGATTTAAGGAGCAAGAACAGCAGAAACCTCTAAAATTTGAGGCTGCCTCTTCATAACTGTCTTGGTATTGTACTCTTTATTCAACCCATAGAGGAACACACCTGACTGTAAAGGATGCAGGGAGAAAAGAAAGAAATACAGTCCACATTGCCTATGGTTACATCTATATCAGCAATAATTTTGGATCAATTGAAGTTATTTGTACAGTGGAAGCATTTGGTATTGAGCTCCCAACATCCTTACTGCATGCATTCTGAAAGGTTTTCTTCAGACTGGTTCTGGTTCGATCCCATGAACTGAAGATGCACTAGGTGAGCACATCTCCTGGTTTAATTTCATCATTCATGTTCTACAAAATTGCTCAAATATGTGAAAAAAAGTCCATCCTGAACACAACATCAGTGCTTCATTTCAGAAATTAATCCACAATTCAAATGAAAATTTCAGTGTTATTCAGTGACTTTAAAAGCATGCCACCAATTACAGGACTTTGGAGCAGGAAAAATTATATGTCTCTTCAGGTTCAAAATTTTATCTTATTATGGTATTATCTCATTAAAATGGTTACTCTTTTTTTTTATCTTCACTTTGTCTTTTTCATTAAAAGGTAAAAAGTAACAAATATTTTAAACCCCTCACAACCAGAATGTTTCAGGATTCAGACACAAGTTTTTATTCGTACCTTGGGGATTTTAACTTTTTTTTTTTTTTTTACTTTTCTTCTCATTTTAGTACAAAATAATTTTTGTTGACATAATTTTTTGTTTCTTGTTCCAGTACCTCTCACTAGGCAAAGAACTGTTTCCTACGCAGCTGTTATTAAGAGTTCACTTATTATATTGTGGCACACTAGTATTACAATACTGTGCTGGTTAAACTCCTTTCCTCAGGCTAATACATCATTTAAATACAGAGGAGACATCAGTTTGAAATTCCGTTGCCTGACCACAGGTGTTTATTTTAGCTGCCTGGATGCCAGCTGCTGCCTCCAAATGATACTGTCCTCCCACATTTGGAAGGTCCCTTATCATCTTCAGCCATACTGATCTGTTGCATACTCTATGACACCTATATTGGTATTTGATTGCAAATAGTGACAACCATGTACGTAGCTAAAAGCTGTTTCAGAACTAAAGTGTTGTATAAATGACAAATTCTTCAACCTATATCCACAGATTTTTCAGTCCTGCACAACCTTCTTGGCATTTATTGGCTGACATTGTATTAATAGCTCTAAGTAAAAACATAGGTGGTAGAGATAGTGAGAAAATCTGAGGAGCTGCAATAGACTTTTTGTCATATACTGAATGCTGAGACACACATTACTGTTTTCCCTTTTTGGAAATTAACCAGAGATATTTTTTTGTCTCTTATGGACACCTGTTTGAAAAGAAGAAAAGGAAGCAAAGAAAGCAAAAGAAAGAAAGGAAGGAAAGGAAGCAAAGGAAGATTAATTTGTTAATTTTCTTGGTTTTCTCTACGTACAAACCTTTCCTGCAGCTACAGGTTTAATTGTAGTTTTCTCAGTAGACAATCAAGAGAGAGAAAGAAGGAAATTAAATTAGAATTGATTCCTTACCTATCACTTTGACATGCTTTCAGTTTTCAAAATGTATCAAATGTAGACATTGTATTGACTTTTGAGATATTTACCAAATAAGTTTTATTGCCTGAAATGATATAATCACTATAATTTTTGACTTTTTTCCAGAAATCTTCTAACTTTTCATTATTTTTTTCACTGGAAAAAAAAAGAAATAAAAAAAACCAAAATATGAGCAGCAGAGTATATCTATTAATATCATTCATGATTTTTATGGACTCACTCAGAAAAATGTCTACTCTGATACAAGAGATGACACTGGTAAGAACAGTAACCACAGTATTGGGTTAGAGCATTAATTTTATCTTTTTTCCTATTAGTCTAATGGGGGGGTTCTCTACACTTCTGAGATGTTTTGATTTATGTAGAAAAAAACAAGAACAGTTTCTTGACACATAGATCATTATTTGGATACATGACCAGTAAAACCAGACTCAATTGGGGAATTCAATTTATTGCCAATTATTAAGAAAAAAAACAAAACAAAACAAGAAAACCAACCAAACAAAAACAAATAAACAAAATAAACAAACCCCCCACACAAAGAAAACCAAAAACCCACAACAAGGAAAAACAAAAAAAAATCCAAACAAAAAAACCCAACAAACAAAACCAAAAAACCCCAAACAAACAAAAAAAGACCCGAAAAAAACACCAAACCAAACCCTCTTGCAGTTTAAACCCAGCTGGAAACTCAGAACCACATAGTTGTTTACTCACCCCCCCATCTTCCCCCTTCCAGGTAGGATGGGGCAGAGAACTGAAAGAATACACACCCCTCAGGTTGAGATAAGAAGAGTTGGATAACTAATATTATTTAATAACTAATTATTTAGTAACTAATAACAATATACTACTACTAATGATAATAAGGGAAATAACAAGGGGAGAGAATATTAAAAATAAAAGGAAAAAGGGGAAAAAACCCAACAATATACACAAGTGATGCACAATATAATTGCTCATCATCCACTGACTGATAGCCAGCCCAACCCAAGCAATAAAGGCCTTCCAGGTAACTCCCCCCCCCCCCCTTTATATACTGGCATGACATGCTGTGGTATGGAATACCCTTTTGGCTCATTTGGGTCAGGTGTCCTGTGTCTGCTCCTTCATGGTTTCCAGTGCCCCCGCTCACTGGCAGAGCATAGGACTGAAAGGTCCTTGATCAGGGTAAGTGCTACTGAGCAACAATTGTGATATTGGTGTGCTATCAGTATTATTCTCAGACTAAAGCCAAAATACTGCACCAACTGCTAGGAAGGGAAAAAATAAACAAAGAAAAAACACCCCCCCCCCCAAAAAAAAAAAACAAAAAAAAAAACCAAAAAAGCCCAAAGAAACCCTAAACAAGAAAGTGTTACAGCTGAAACCAGGACAAACTCATCCCAAAAAGTACACCACCAAATCTCATTCCTGCCTTTGCCTCCCACCTCCCCCTATTAGAATTGAAAATGAAGATAAATGGGATCAATGGTTACAGAGACACTTAGGCAAAACACCTTTCTTCCCCCTTTCCCAACCTCAGCTTTACTCCTGGCACTTCATATCCCCCCTTCATAGTCTCCACTCCCTTTGTTATCACACATGCCATGCTCCTTTGGTTAAGTGATGCATGGTGCAGAAGGCTAGGGTCAAGGTGTGACTATTTCTTTCCACTGCACCTTGTCCTTATTCCTTTGTCTTCTGCTGCTGCTTCCTTACTTGTTTCCTCTGCACTGATGTGGATCCTTTAAGGGTTGCTACTTCCTTCTGAGGAATTATTTGCTGTTGTGTTGGCTACCTGGGGACCACAGATTCTGTGGGGGTGTTACCTGTGCTACCATGGAGCACTTCCTACAACTTTGGCTTTTTTGTTCTTGGGTTTGCTTGCTTGTTTTTCCTCAGGGTTTTGTCGTTTCTTAACCATGATTTCTACTTCCAGCTTTGCTGATGGACTCAGCTGTGACCAGTGGTGGGTCTGTTGCGGAGGTGCCTGGAACCATCCGGAACTGGCTGTACTCAGCACAGAATCACAGAATCCCAAGGGTTGGAAGGGACCTCGAAATATCACCTAGTCCAACCCCCCTTCAAGAGCAGGGTAACCTAGAGTACATTGCACAGGAACTTGTCCAGGTGGGCCTTGAATATCTCCAACATAGGAGACTCCACAACCTCCCTGGGCAACCTGTTCCAGTGCTCTGTCACTCTCACAGTAAAGAAGTTCTTCCTGATGTTAACGTGGAACCTCCTATGCTCCAGTTTACACCCATTGCACCTTGTCCTATCACTGGATATCACTGAAAAGAGCCTAGCTCCATCATCCTGACACCCACCCTTTACATATTTGTAAACACTGATGAGGTCACCCCTCAGTCTCCTCTTCTCCAAGCTAAAGAGACCCAGCTCCCTCAGCCTCTCCTCATAAGGGAGATGTTCCACTCCCTTCATCATCTTTGTGGCTCTGCACAGGGCTCTTTCAAGCAATTCCATGTCCTTCTTGAACTGAGGGACCCAGAACTGAATGCAATATTCCAGATGAAGCCTCACCAAGGCAGAGTAGAGGGGGAGGAGAACCTCTCTTGCCCTACTAACCACACCCTTTCCAATGCACCCTAGGATGCCATTGGCCTTCTTGGCCACAAGGGCACATTGCTGGCTCGTGGTCATCCTCCTGTCCTCCAGGACCCCCAGGTCCCTTTCCTCTTCACTACTTTCCAGCAGGTCAGTCCCCAGCCTGTACTGGTACATGGGGTTGTTCTTCCCCAGATGCAAGACTCTACACTTGCCCTTGTTGAATTTCATCAAGTTTCTCCGCACCCAACTCTCCAGCCTGTCCAGGTCTCCCTGAATGGCAACACAGCCTTCTGGTGTGTCAGCCACTCCTCCCACAGTCAGCTGCTGGCCTTTTCTCACAAAGGCTATTCTTACAGCCCCCCCACCCACTGCTACCAAACCCTTGCAATTTACAGCAAATGCAGGATATTACTAGGTTGCAGTGACTTCTGGGAGCAAACCCCTGACATCAAAATAAAAAATATTGAATTTGAAAGCTGCTCTTTCTACGACCTGAAATACTGATGAAAAAATTTAACGAATTATAGTACGAAGGCAACCTTAAACAAAGGATTTATTAAATGGAGGTACACATCGGTACAGGACTTAGAAAGGGGACACAAAATATAAGGATGAAGCTAACATTTCCGAAGCCTTTAAAGAACAGCACTGCCAGTTGAAATGAACATGCCATCTGGAGTTCAGCCAGTGTCAATGTGGTTTATTATAGCAGCATGCTGGATTAAAGCACTGACTGATCACACTATCACACTGAACAAATCACATATGAACAGGCTGTAATGCAGGGAAAAGGATGCTGGAAGTATGAAAACGGTTAACCCTGCTAGTCACCAGGTTGTGAACTACTATGGCTGCAAAGTTACCAACAAAAAAGAGAGTTTGGATCAACTTTTAAGACACAATTTATTTTTTCCTCCTGAAGTCACAAACAACCTAGCATGGTGCTTCTCTGCAATTAGAAGGATTGTATTCCTCCAATTTTTCTCCTCTTTGCAATGTAACTTCAGACATTCTCAAAGCATTGGTTTGCTCTTGCCCATCTTTTATGACAAGAACATAGAAGCGGCTAGAAGATCTGTAAAAGCCCATGAACGTAGTTCACTAAAATAAATGACTCTTTATAATGTAATTTTTTGAAGTGTGTAATCATACTAAAAAAAAAAAGGAAAAAAATTACATGATGGCTTGTTTCTTCCCTAAAAATACCCAAAAACCAACTTCATTCTAAAGCCAGATCAGATTCTTTTTTTCTACTGTTTTTTCTTTGCTTTCATACAGAAGCATATAGATCTTAATTTTACTGGAAGTTACATTTGGTACAGGATTTGTAGAGTTAACTCAGCAAATAATAATGACTATTACCTTTCACAACTGTATAAGGTTATAACGAATATTACCTTATACAAGTGATTGTGAAAGCATTTGTGCTGTGAATTTATACATAGTTAAAAATAAATTTTTCTTTTAGAATCAGTTAATATTACAGGATTTTAGATGACTATTTGTTATAAATTATCATATAAATATTTAACCAGAAGGAGTTATGCAGATATTTTAGAAATTTTTCTGAAACCAAAAATTGCATAATCTGAAAGTTATGCTTGCAAGAATTATTAAAATACAAAAGTATTAATTTATTATGATTTGATAATAGCTGGCCAGTATTTGTAAGACATTCAGTGAATAATGAAAATATTCAAAACTGGCAATGTGAAATTATGGTAGTGTAAAACTGACAATAAGGTAAACTTAACATGTAAAAAGCTCAGTAAAAGAATTACATTTGAAAAATAAATATTTTTTTTCTGAAGTAAATGTTTGTCTCATGCCAAATCCACTTTATACTGATTGAAGAAGGGTAACAGAGGTTTAACTATACCTAATATGAGCAGATATGCATATTTTGATGCTTTGTATGTGATTTGTTTACTGTCTTATATGTATTCCATTAAAATTAAGTTTTTATTTCTTGAATCTCAGTTATGCTTCTGGGGGTACTTATTCTCAGGTTTTCCAGTTTTACCACTTACTGTGCCTACTAAGTAAATTCTGGCTATATGTTGCTAATGTATCACAGTTAATAAACTAGTCAAAGTTGCCTAAATTAAAGTCACCTCATTAATTTCAAGATTATTATAGTGTTTTACATTAGCCATAGATATCAAGCATTATATGAGCAACACCCAAATCACTAGTCTTTTCATATGCTTTCCCTGGGCAGATCTCCTGCCATTAAAGTTACATGGTGGCATGACCCTTATCTATAAATTATAATTCTTCATAGAATTGTTTATGCCTTGACTTATCCTTATTGTATAATACATGGATGTTTTTAATGACTGATGACACAAGGAGTAAGACTGTGCCATTATCACATTTGTAAGAATTCTAAAAATAATAAAGAAAAAATAAGGGAATACAATTTGACAGACAATTTACATTTCCAAATACTTACTTAAAAAAAAGAAAAAGATGCAAGGCAAATATTTTTAGAAGTTAAGGGGGAAAAAAAAGAATAAAAGAAGGCAATGAATGTATCTGGTTGACATCTGTGTAAAAAAGATCCTGATTGTAGCATGGTAAAAAATAACATCCATACTTTTGGGTTCACCCCAAGTGTTTTATTATTTTCCATACATATGAAAAACAGATTTTCAGCTTGGAAACTTGCCACTTCATACCCAAAACCAAATAAGCAAAAAGAAAATATGAATAGCTACTTTGCTGCAAAATTGAAAAAATTTGCAATAAATCAAATTCACAAGTACTTGCTAAGCAAAACCTGGAAGTTTTTCACAGCAAAAGGGCTGTATTGATTTTGTTGTATCAAAACAAGCTATCTATGCTGCTGTACTTTAGCAAAGAAATAAACTAAAATTACATTTCCACTGCTACAAGCTTGTAGTTTATATTTTTCATGCATGTTCCCTGGATGAAGTTATATGACGGCAGTTGTTGAAGGAGGACTTGTGTATATATGTGGTCACAGAGGTGGGAATGACAAGTAGCTAATTTGCTTTTCATATATTTACTTGTAGTGGTTCTACTTTTATAGGCTTTTCAGCTTTATTTTGTTTATCAACCAAAATTGATTTTCATGGATGGAACAACCATTATAATCTAGGTAGCCATGTATTTCATTAATACTGGTACTTCCACGGATCACCTGCATATCAGCAATCTGGCCACACACCACTGAAGTCAGTGGGAAATGTGCTGTTGACTACTGTGAAAACAAAACATAAAAGGACACTGAAGCTGCCTTCCTGTAGCAGAACCATTTTCTTCCAGAGTCTCTTTTCTAGTATCTTCTCTGTCTTAAATGTAAAGATACATTTATATAACAAAATACAGTGTCAGGTAGAGAGAACCATATTGATGCAGAAAAAATAAGATACAGGTATATTAGCCTGGAAGCGTGCCATACCTCATATCAGTAGTGTTTCTGCACCTCTGCTACATTGCTGAATTGCAGTAAATCAGGTATACACATTCTCTGATAGCTAGTCCTCTCCTACTACCAAAACCTTCCCTAGTATCCTCAATCCTATGGAATAATCATTCTTTGTTTTATTAGTCCCAAAACACATTATCATACTGTTCTGCTAATTCTCAGCAGTCACTGCTGTTACTTGACTCCAGCATTGTTGTGTTAACTACTTATGTGATTTCCATTTGTGGTTTACACACTTTTCCAGATAATGAATCGAACTGATGAACAAGGCTACAGACACTAATTTGATCCTAGCAACAATTCCTGCAGTATCTAGTTTGTAGGCTATACTACCCCTTAGGGGGAGAAAAACCCCAAAACAAACTAACAAAAAAAAAACGTAAAATATACAACTGGTTTCTCAATTTTTTATTTTGTGTTTCCTGTACCCAGGACAACTGGCCTTTGTAAATTAGTGTGAAATAACTTTTTAAGCTCATGAGGCTTAGAACCAGACTCAGATCCACCAAATATAACAAGCCCTTTTTTTTCTTTTTTTAACTCTTTTTTTTTTTTTTCAAATTTAACACAGGGGCTCAGGACTAAATCCAAGAAGGTTTCAAGGTCCAGACTGCTGCTTACCAGAGATATTGGGGTACTGAAACAAAACCACATGAAATGAAACTTAGAAGAAAGATGTAGCTGCAACATTAACTTCTCTAACTGATTTTATTCTGTTTTCTGAAGATTTTTGGGCTCTAGAATAATGCAAATCTAATCTGCATGTGGAACTGTCCCTGGTTTTCAAAGCTCTAAATTAAGTTTATGTCAGTGTATTCTGAACACAGTAAATTTTATGTATGCTGAAGACAAGTAGGTGCTGCCTTTAATTATGTAAGGAACTGTGGTTATTTCCTTCTAATCTAAACCCTTATCTGAGTTGTCTGAAGTTAGTTAGTGTCCAAAAGTAAGGTATAATGAAACAAGATTTAATTGCTTTCATTCAATATGGAAAGCCAATAGAAATGTCATGAAGTTCACCAAAAGGAAATGGCAAGTCCTGCACCTAGGGAGGATTAACCCCAAAGTACAGGTGCAGGCTAGTGAAAAGAGAATGAATCAAGGCTCTTTTCATTGGTGCCCAGTGATAGGGCCAGATGGAATAAGCACAAACTGAAACACAGGAAGTTCCTCCTGAATATCAGAAAACAATTTTTCTTCTTTTAAGAGGGACCAATCACTGGCACAGGTTGGTCGGGAAGCTTGTGGAGTCTCCAGCTATAGAGATATTTAGAAATTGTCAGGATATGTGCATCCTGCTGTAGGTGGCCCTGCTTGAGTGAGCAGGGTGGACCAGTGACCTCAAGAGGTCCCTTCCAACCTCACCCTTCTTGGCTACCTAGGCACAATCTGGTTTATATTCAGCTGGCTGTCAGACAACACCTAGGTCTTTTTCCACTGAGTAGCTTTCCGTAACTCTTCCCCAGGCCTGTAGTGTTGCATGGAGTTGCTGTGACCCAAGTGCAGCATCTGGCACTTTGCCTTGTTGAACCTCATTGGCCTCAGTCCATTGATCCAGCCTGTCCAGATCCCTCTGTAGAGCCTTCCTACCCTCAATCAAATCAACAGATCAACATTCCTGCCCAGTTTGGTTTTATCTGCAAGCTTAGTGACTGTGTGCTTGATCCCTTTATCCAAATCACTGTTAAAGGTATTAAACAGAACTGAGATAAAGATAGTAAACAAAACATTGACCTGGGAGACAGCAGCAGTAATTTAATATCTACCTTTTTTTTTTTTTTTGGTGTTCAAGCTACATCTTAAACACCCAGCTTTTCTTAACTGTTACTTGGAAGCACTCTCCATGCACCTATGACACCCTCTGGGAAACCACTGTCAGAAAGGAGCCATAACATTCATCTGCTTTGGTGAATTTAGACACCTTTTTTTCTTTTTCCTGAGCAATGAATTGAGCTAATTTTAGTGTTTTGTGTTAGTTCAAGATTTTTGCATTTTTACTATTGAAGTCACAGGTTTATCTCTCACAACCTAAAGATCACCTGTCAGTGTGTACATTTTTCCACCTGTACTTGAATCATAATTCATCAAAATTTTGAACCACAACACCATTTTATATGTATAATAATTATTTTAATTATAGAAAAGAAGGACAGAGATGAAATAATTCACAAAAAAATGTATGCTTTCCTGTACAATATTTTCCTCATACCTGTTTGACCATGTTGCTTCCTTTAATATTGTTTGATGTCGTGAAACAATTTAATTGACAAACCAAAATTAAATGCAGGATTAGGCACTCAGTTTCAAATAATAAACATAGGTACCACACACCTGACATTTTTTTGTTCTTTTAAGTCTACATAGAGGTTAGGTAATTCAGTACCAACCTGGCTTTAATAATAATATTCCCCATAGTAAACTTATTATGTTACAGGCAGAGCACAAACTGACAAAAGCAAAACAATTCAAACTTATGATGGATACTACCTTTCACTTAGCCTATAGTGCACAGTTACAGGTATTGCAGAACAAATCAGTCAGTGACCTGCGAGCTTCCCTGTAATGGCTAAGTATAATGGAACATGTCAAGCCTGGAATATTATCCTTCACACTGATTTTCCCCTTGCTTTTGTCAGTTTCTGTCATAATTTGTTTTTTAGCCAGTTGATTTCCTCCATTTACGAAACACTCCCCATGGAAGTACCTACCTTCTTAAAATATATATTGTGTAATTACATATCAAGGTACTACTAGAGCAGCAATTATTATTTTATATTTAAATAACTATTATATGCTGCACTATTTTCTGCTATGACTCGCTCTCCTGGATAATCACACTGTGAAGAAATCAGAAATGAGATTTTCCATATGTTTGAGGTTACCCACTTAGTAATCATACAGTATCACTTGTCATCATCAATAATGTTTACCAGAATGTAAGTTAATTCTCGGAAATAAATGTCCAGTTGCATTGATAAGATTGGCTGTTGACACTGATTGGCAGACAGAAGTGAGTCTTTCTGGCAGAACTGAAATGTAATAGCTATTGAAAAATGTGAGCAATAAAAAGCTACAGTGCTTTAAAGTTTAATAAATACAAGGAAACCTATATCTAAAATTGTGCTAGCTTGTTTAGGTACCAAGGGGCTTTGAATGGAAACAAACTGGAAAACATATATTGTTTCTTTAGAAAGGGAAAAAAAAAGAAATGAAAAAAAACCCCATGATTATTTTTCCCCTTGTAATATATACATTTTTTTTATCCATCTTCTTTGCCACAAGTTGCACTCAGTGCATGTTGTATATGCAGTGCACATGAATACTAAGAAGGAACAGGTAAGAAAATGTATTAAGTGTTGTCAGTTAGTTATGGTAAGAGACAATCAGCTATCAGATTTACAGAGACAGGCAGATCTTCTCAGGAGTATTAAAGAGTTTAAGAAGAGCTGAGACGACACATGATTGCTGTTAGTCTCAGTAGAAGTGGCAGCAGAGATGGAGGAGGGCTTGCTGTGCACACAGCAGGTAGAGCTTGGGGCAACTTACCCGTTGTTTTTCTACATGAGATGTTGATAGCCAAAATAAAGAAAAAAAGAGACCACTACACAAAGTACTTTTGTAGCCTAATTTCATCCAAATGTTCGTGTAACAGTGTGAAAACATAGAATAAAAATCAGTAAGGGAAATGTTAAAAAGTATTTGCTTGTGGTGATCTAAAAGAAAAGATGCTTTGCCGGACTTCATAATTAACAGAGTTTTTACTCTGTGTAGGGCACCTTGCAGATCTTCTCTCCCTGGCTACGTGTTCTAACTGAGACCAGACCTGCTTAATTTGTATAAGATAAATGAAACTATTTGGGTTTTTGGTCCCCTTATAGCCTGCCCCACATAATTCTTCTCTTTTATTGACCTATGTAAAATAGAAGCATTTTCATGACATGTTGATGCTTTTCTGCAGTCCTTGCTTTGCAATAAGAAGCCCATCAGTTAGCATATCTCCATGATTATGCAGCCCTCATTCATCCCTGGAGGAAATAAAAAAAAAGGCAGACCCCCCCCCCCCCCCCCCCACCCACCCCACAAAAAAAAAAAAAAAAAACTAAACAAAAAACCACAAGCATTTAATCAGCATTGCAGAATGCTCTAGCATTTTTTCTGTTCATGGCTTAGCAACTCCAATAAAGCTTGAGAGCTTTTAGCAGCTATCTTTTACTGTCAGGTAACAGTATGGCTTTCCAGAATAAGACCTTAAAAACACAGTGTCTCTCATTTAGATGTCCCTGTCCCAGGGATTGCTATTCCAGGTATGATAATTTCTTTACTATGTGGATGAAGACTTGCAACTTCATTCTCTGCAATGCTGATATCTATTCAGAATCTATGTTGCTGGTTGGAATAACTCAGATAGATATAGTCAAATCTTTTTTCTAAGGCTCCTAAGATAGAACAGTCAAATGCAATTACTAATGGAGAGAAACAGCAACTCCAGGAGATAATTCGAGTTTAAGATGCACTGAATTGTGTTGCAGGGAAAAACTGCTCAAATAGTTTAAATTAAATTAGGATCAAAGCAGTTTAGTGATTTATTAACAACATGTAATTAAGCAGCACTGAGCTATCCATTCAGGATCAATATTAGTAATAATAACAGTTAAAGCACAATGCTAGACACTTACAAAATGCTAACAAGCACCTACAATTCTCTAAACACCAATCCATAACGAAATGTTAGAGAAATTTTAATATCCCCTTACAGTTCCCTTGCCCCCCAGACAGAATTCACCAACACCCTTCCCCTGAAACGCAGATTTCCCGCTTGCTTACTCACTGCAGGAGATATGACTTTTTCAGCTATGTGTGAGGAAGCCTCCCACAGGGTCTCCTGTACTCATGCTGACACCTCACTGATGGGTGCAGTCTGTTCCCAATGCACCACCATAAGGCTGCACTGCCCTGTCTGGGCTGGGGAAAGGTGCTTAACATGACCTTTTTTAGTGCAAATACCCTCTAGACAGTTTTGTTTATATTTGATTTCCAAACACACCATGTGCACTCACGTTATTATATGTTATCTAGGCTATCTGCCTAGCATTAGCATAAAGGTATCCTCACAAACTGCCTGTTGAAGGGTTCCATCTCTCCTTATTAGCATTTGAGGAAGCACACAGTGACTGGACTTTGCCTGTTTTAGACAGCTCAGTTGTATTTGCTACAATGCATGTGGACAAACGTGCCTAATCACAGACCAGGTCTGTCACTCTCAGTAAGTTCAGCTAGAAAGGTCCCACTTATTTGAGAATCAAAATTGATTCATGAAGAATAAGCTGACATTTTGACTTTAGAAAGCCTGATTTATACAGCTGACGGTCCACTATAACTCTAATATTGGCATTTTATAAGAAAACCAAATTGAAACTGTTATGCAGCAATTTCTTTGTAGCCGAAGAACCAAGATTTTAATCCTGACTGTGTCCCTGATTCAAAATTTCTAATTTGATGTTATTGGCAAAGTCTGCTGAAAATTGAGTGTCTCTTCTCTGGAAAACACATTGTTGCTGAATTGATGTCACTGTCAGTCAAGGCAGTGCAAAGGCAGTGCAAAGACAGTGCATGTTACGAAGTATGCGCAGCTTTTTCTCTTATGTCTGTTCATGCCAATACATTGTTGTTTTTCAGGAATATTTGCATTGTTTATTCTTTATTTACAAAAGTCCATAAAAACTTTCGTACATAAATAATATCTGTAAAGCTGATTAACATCTCACTTGGCAATACGTTCACAGTTTCCCAACCGAAACTTCAGATTTCAAATCCTTTTCAAATTAACAGGTGAATATCAAACACTCATACAGGACATATCAAAAGATACTTGAACCCAGCAAGAATCATGAATAACTTTTTAGAATGGTGTCATGGTTTGAGCATGTTTTGAGGGTGTTTTTGTTCAAGGTTTTTTTTTCCAGCCAGGTGGAGGAGGGGAGTCTGGGAGGAAGGAGAGGCAGGGCACCTGACTCAGGCTAGCCAATGAGGTATTCCATACCATAGCACGTGATGCCCAGGAGGCATACTGGGAAGGAGAAAGCTGGAGGGGGGGAGCTGTGGAGAAAAATGGAGGAGGGAGCACATGGTGCTCGGCCGGGCAGGGTGGAGTGAGTTATGGGTCGGTGGCTGGTGGGGTGTTGTATTCTTTTCACTTGCTGTTTGCTGTATCATTATTATTTGTAGTAGTAAATGGCAGTAGGGGTTTTGTGTTATGCCTTAGCTATTAAACCGTTCTTATCTCAATCCGTGGGGGCTACATTCTTTGGATTCTTCTTCCTAACTCTCCGGGAGTTGGGGGACTTGGTTTAAACCACGACATTTTTGGCGCCCAACGTGGGGCCCAAGGGTTTGAGATAAGAACAGATCTGAGCGGATTTATGGTCTCTTGTCACAATGCTGATTTATTGGCTCTTAGAGGTTTTTCTCTGGATCTCGCTGTTTCGGGATTTTACCGGGTACTTTGTATATGGATTGGATGTGTTTGTGTTTGTGTCGGAGGCTTGTAATACGGTGGGGCTCCGGCTGCAGGGGGGGATGGACGTGGCCGTGGACTTGAACTTGTACCAGGCCGTCCCGCTGCTCTTCGCCGTCCTTGTCCTTATCCTCGTCGTCGTCTGTGTGGAGCTGCGTGAAGCCAGGAAGGAGCAGCCCCGGGAGCTGCCGGCAGCTGAGGCTGCCAGGGAGAGCGGCACGGGGAGCCAAACGGCTGTGGCAGAGCAGCGGGAGCAGGCGGGGGAGGAGCGGAGCAGGGCGGTAGCTGAGCAGGGGGATCAGGCTGTGGGGAGGGTGAGTCCTGCGGCCGTTCCCGACCCTCCGACGGCCGAGAGTGTCCCCCGGAAGTCGCCCGCCGACCCCCAGCAGGATGCAGGAGACTACGCAGCACTTCCCAGCAAGGCAGAGGAGGAACCGAGTCCCGCCGCCGTTCCGAACCCCGCAGCATCCGAGAATATTCCCTGGAAGTCACCCGCCGAGCCCCAGCAGGATACAGGAGACCAGGCAGCACTTCCCAGCAAGGCAGAGGAGGAAGATCCGGACTCGGGAGAAGAGAAGCTGATAGTGGGAGAGCTGGCAAGCAGGGCAGCTACATCAGCCCCAGTGACAAGTGCAGCAGCATCATTTGAGAGTTCTGATGGTTTTGAATGGCTTTTGGGTGCCCTTGGGACCTGCCTGCTGATTGTAATGGTGATCGGCATGTTGGCACACACACAGAGTGTGTTCTACCCACAGCCATTTTGTCTGATCCCAAAAGTTAAGCAGAGTCAGGTTTGGGTCTTGTCTAGGGTTAGACAAGGATATAGGAGCACCAGGAGACTGTCCCCAAGTCTGGACAGTCATGAGTGGCAGGGCATGTGGGACAGTATAGCCGGGTATCTGATCCACTGGGCCCCTCCAGTGCTTTGGAAGCACTGGAGGTGGAAGGCAGCTGTATGGAGTCCCCAGCAGCAAGCTGTAGAACTGCTGAAGGGGACGGTGAATGATTTTGGTGGGCCCAGATACTTCAGGCTATTAGTCCAGAGATGCAACTTAGAGATGTCTCATGATCGAGGGGTGGACTTAAGAGTGATGGTGTATTGAAAATGTGGGATCTGGGCATGACGTGAATGGTATGGAATAAGGGGTGGATAATGTCATGGTTTGAGCATGTTTTGAGGGTGTTTTTGTTCAAGGTTTTTTTTTCCAGCCAGGTGGAGGAGGGGAGTCTGGGAGGAAGGAGAGGCAGGGCACCTGACTCAGGCTAGCCAATGAGGTATTCCATACCATAGCACGTGATGCCCAGGAGGCATACTGGGAAGGAGAAAGCTGGAGGGGGGGAGCTGTGGAGAAAAATGGAGGAGGGAGCACATGGTGCTCGGCCGGGCAGGGTGGAGTGAGTTATGGGTCGGTGGCTGGTGGGGTGTTGTATTCTTTTCACTTGCTGTTTGCTGTATCATTATTATTTGTAGTAGTAAATGGCAGTAGGGGTTTTGTGTTATGCCTTAGCTATTAAACCGTTCTTATCTCAATCCGTGGGGGCTACATTCTTTGGATTCTTCTTCCTAACTCTCCGGGAGTTGGGGGACTTGGTTTAAACCACGACAAATGGGCTAAAGCCCTTCCTGGAATATAAACAACTAATTTAGCATCTACTAAAAAAAAAAAAAAAAAACAAAAAAACTAACACCTTGAGACCCTTGATTAGTATATTTCTTAAATGTTATGCTGCTTGAAGTCTATGACAGTACAACATTTTGATTAAAATAAGGGGTAAAAAAGGTTATTTAAAAAAATAGCTATTAAGCTGTTAAGCAAACTATGCATAAAACTGATTTTTTGTCTTTTCAAGAGGACATTTGTTTAGAGTTGTGTCATGGTTTAACCCAGCTGGCAACTAAGTACCACTCAGCTGCTTGTTCACTTTCTTCCTCCCCCCAGCCAAATGGGATGGGGAAGAGAATTGCAAGAATGTAAAACCCATGGGTTGAGATTAAAAATTTTATTAATTATAAATAACTAAATTATTATAAATAGTTTACATTACTATAAATAATTAAAAATTAAATAAAGTAAAACATAGTGATAGTTTAAGTTTCAGTTTAATAATTCAAATAAAGTAAAACATAGTGATGTTGGAAATAATGCTAACTATAACGATATTGACGATGATAATGGGGAGCAATAGCAAAAAAGGAGAAATGAAAGACAACTTATACACAATACAATTGCTCACCACTTGCTGACCAATACCCAGCCTGACCTGAGCAGCAATCAATCCCTTCTGGGTAACTTCCCCCACTTTATATACTGGGCATGATGCTGTGGTATGGAATATTCCTTTGGCTAGTTTGGGCCACATGTCCTGTCTCTGCTCCCTCACAGCTTCCTGTGCTCCTCCTCACTGGCAGCGTATGAGAGACTGAAAAGTCTTTGATCAGGGTTAGTGCTACTTAGCAACAACTAGAAAAATTGGTGTGTTATCAGCATCATTCTCAGATGAAAGCCAAAACACAGTGTTGTGCCAGCTTCTAGGAAGAAAAATAACTATTTCATCTGAAAGCAGGACAAGTTGATATTCAGCAGAGCACCTTTAATTAAATCTACAATTAATTGAAATTTAACTTTTTTAAGCTAAGGACTTCCTTTAGTATATAAAAATAAGAATAGTTTTAGGTTTAAGTGTCATTATTTGTTAAATCAGGATCATACAGACTAGCTCTTTAAATGTATTCTGCTAAACGGTTTTCATGAGTAAGCCAGTGGGATAAAATGGTTACTTAGTAGTGGTTGGCATTGCTAGAAATTATTGCTCTTAAGAATTAAAAAAAACCAATTTTGAACCTATTGTTATGCAAAAGCATGCAATATGAAGGTTCGAATCAAAATTGTAAAGGACTAATGGTTCTTTACAGTTAAAGTTTTTTGTTTATCATATATGAAAGATAATATTTGGTTTTTTTTTTAATTAAGTTGTCCCTTCTAAAACCCAATAATATTAAATACATCACTTTATTATTATTCACTTTAAATAACTCACTGCAGATTTTTTTTCTCTACTTAACATCAGTTGTTTCAGTAACACTAGCAAAGTCCTCCGGTCTATATCACATATTTAACCATCTTCCTTTTTCTTGCCCCAAAACACTGTTTGCAGTGCAAATGGTTTCCTGTATAAAATTAACCCCTGTACATGCATTGCTGCTTCATGCTGTCAAATACGTTTTGTCATTTCTCATATTGTCATTTACAGACAATTTTGGCCATGTAAATATATCCTGTTATATCCTTTCTGCTGCCAGAGATTCTTATATAAAAACAAGTATGAGGTTACGATAGTAAGAAAGGCTTTTATGTTGTAGCTGGTAGTCTTAGGAACAGCAGAACCTCTGATCCTTATTTCACAATTAATATTTTTATTAAAAAGGAAAAAAAATAATACCAAGGACCACAGTTCACAAAAAATCCAATAGAGGCTCTGGTAGTTATAATCATGACCTGATACTATTCCCCAAAGATTGCTAAAAGCTTTTTTTAGTTCAGAAATAAAAGAAATCTGAAGGAAAACTTAAGATAGAAGTACCGTCTATTAAAATAGAAATAAAAAATTCATGAATATTATATATATAGCATTTTTGTAATAACTGTTTCAGAAGCTCCCATTTTTAAACTGGCAGAAAAGAGCCTATTAATCAATGATTTCATAACTAATTAAATGGATTAGGATAGAATACAGAAGTGACAGAAATGTCTTAAGTGTAAAGTCTACTAGTTCATCCTCCTTGTACAATGTTATTTCAAGCTATGTTGCTCAGTCTTGTTTTAAGTCATTTAAGCAATAACAGCTGCCCTAATACACATTTGAATAAACTTTATAACTGAGCACCTCTTGCACAGTTTTCAGAAAATGCAGTTTTATTCTTAATACTCTTTGAACCACTCTAAAAATGCTCCTCTTCTTGTACTCGTGGAAGCAGTAATTTGCGTAGCTATCCTCTCCTTACTAAACAGCTTATTCTCACTGGGGTTTTTTCTGATCCTCCTGGTTGTTCTCAATATTTACTGTTTCATGACTGTCAGTTCTCTGTCTTTATGTCTCAACATGTCTCTGTTTAAGTATCTAATATACAAATACCACTGACAGCATATTTATTCCTCACTGTATTATACAAAATTTTCTATTATATGAGTCCTCCCTTTCATCATTATTTTCAGGTTTAGGCCAACCTAGTTGCCTTTCACATTTGTAGTTTGAATCATTATAGCTGAAAGCCAAAAGGTTCTTCTGCTATGTACACTCAAAAGCTCTTCCTAGGGCCTTCTCATTATTTTTGCTGTTCATTTGGAAGAAGTGATAAGGAACTGTTTGGCCTATCTTTGGGAACACAAATAAACAAAGAATTAAAATAATCTGATTATTATATGACTGTTCTTTGATCATAGGTTTGCAGTTATACACAAGCTTTCCTATGCCTTTGATATGGATATACATATACATAAGCACAGATATGAGCATATATGTGTGTGTGTTTGTATATACACACAGTATTCAGGAGCTCAGTTGGATTAGAAAGTAGTGAGAAATTGGACAGGTCTATATGCAAAGGTTTATGACTTTTGGATAATTAACCCCACCTATTTTTATTAAGCAACTAAATTGAAACAAAATTAAACAAAGAGCAAACCCAAGAACTGAATTTCAAAACAAATAAAAAAAGTCATTAGAGGACATAAAAAAAGCACACCAAAACAGATGGAAGCATCTCTTTTTTTACTCTCTTGCTCATTAATTCAGTTATTCTCCTGGGACAACAGAGCTACAAACCTTTTTTACCTAATCAGAAACACAGGCTGGAATAAAGCTTCATTAACACAAAACCACTATTGCTACAGCCAATAATAATAATGATAAGGGAAATAACAAAGGAAGAGAATATAACTGCTCATTACCCGCCGACCAATACCCAGCCTGATCAGAGCAGTGATCTATTTCTTCCAGGTAACTGCCCCCAGTTTATATATTGGGCATGACATGCTGTGGTATGGAATACCCCTTTGGCTAGTCTGGGTCAGGTGTCCTGTCTCTGCTTCCTCCTGGCTTCTTGTTCCCCTTGTCACTGGCAGAACATAAGACTGAAAAGTCCTTGATGGGAGTAAGCATTAATGAGCAACGACTAAAAACGTCTGTGTTATCAGCGCTGTTCCCAGGCTGAAAGTCAACAACACAGCATGCACTAGCTACTAAGAAGGAGGAAAACTACTACTGCTGAACCCCTGACAACATCTAAAATGTGTCAGGCAAAATTACTTTAGAAAAAAACAAATTAAACAAAAGGAAGTAATTGCAGAATTATAGAAGCTCATTTGTGACCCTTACATGAAATTTTGAATGTCTTGGTTTTGAACTATGCACTGGGTTCAATATTTTTTTAATGTTTGTTTCTTGGGTTTCACTTTCTGTTTTACTTTGGGTTTTTTCCATCTGAATTGGTGCTAAGAATTAGCTAATGGTTCTAGCTTTTGTTGCATCTAAATGCTAGGTAAGCTTCATCCTCCAGTAAATTTTGCATCCAGTTTAGCAGACAGACTAAACTTCAAGGGTGGGTAAGCAGACTAATCATGCACAGCCAAGAGAACTTAAGGCCACATACACATAAATTTTGTTTACTGAAATTTGTTTCATACCCTTCAGCCTCTAATGCCTACCTCTTTCACAGAAATCATCTTTCATTGATTCTGTTGTTTTGGTCTCATACCTCTTTCTTTTATTTGCAGGCCATACAGTCTGGTTCTCATGTTTTGCTTTTTTTCTCATTTTGTTATTACTTATGCAGAGACTTTCTATCTTTCGGCAGATCAACACTCCCAGCCAACTTGGTGTCTACAAATTTACTGAAGGTGCACTCAATAGATCATCAGTGAAGTTATTAAATGACACCGGCCCTAACACGAAGTCCTGAGGGACATCACTAGTGAGAATGCTGTGGAAGACAGTGTCAAATGCTTTACTTAAGTCCAAATATATAATGTCCGCAGCCTTTCCCTCATCAGGCAGGACAGGTCACATTATCATACAGATTATCAAGAACACACCAAACAATTACCCAATATGGTGCATTTCATACTCATATTCTGAAATTAGCATTGGTAATTAAGTAGTGTAGAATATCCAGCTGCCCAGATTTACTAGAGTTATGGCACATATGTAGCAGGCATTTTTCAAAGATGGTTGGTTTGTGTATCTTCTGGACTTAGGTAGGATGTAAGCACACAAACGTAAAGCTCAGTTAAGGATTCTGTGTTACAACTAGGAAGACTTCTTCACCTTTAGTAGGTACTCATATCAGTTCAGCATCGTATTTCTGGAGAACTTCCTCATCAGAGCTTCCAAGTTCCATAGAAAAAATATTGTAGGTGTTTAGCTACTTTGTCAAGTGCCTGTCTTAATGCTCTTAGCCATTAGCTAAAAAGTGTCAGGCATACAAAAGAGAGCAAAGGCGGGTTATAGAGCGCTAAGATTTTAACACCAAGGAGACTGTTAGAATTAATTTGATTTATTTCCAGCAATACTAACCAGAGAAGCACATTTAGTGCTGTGTTTCTAACTCCTCTTTGATTCTTTTTTTATTGCTTAGTTTTGAAACTAAAAGCAATAGAGAAGTCATTGTTTTCCTAGGGAAGCTGTTCTGTTAAGATCTTTCTGAAATGACCTTTATATCTAGTCTAATTTACCTAACTTTGCCTTCAAACCACTGCTTCTCATTATGCCTGATGCTGAAAAGTTTCTTAATCAGGTACTTGTAGATTGTGATGCAGTCATGTCCTTGAAGAAATTCAATACATGGAGCTTTTGCAGTTTCTCTACAAGGCATTTTCTGCAGCCTTCCTAATCCAGTTAATTATTTTCAGATGGTTCTAAAATTTGTCAGTGTCTACCATACCAAGCACCAGAACCTGTCATAGCAGTCAACTAATAGCTTCATTAATATTATATAGCAGTGCTGAAATAGTCTTATTTTTCCCTTTGCATAGCCCATGCTGAAATTTGATTTCTGAATTGCATCAGGATAATCAAATTTTGTTGATTATCTTTGGGAGAAGTACTGACTCAAGGTTTCTCACATATGAAGTCAAAATGGAGATTGTGATACCTATGAGGATGAAATTGGGAGATACAAAGAAAGACACAAACTGGAAGTAAGGATTAGAGTGAAAACTTTGAGAAGATGATGTTAGCTGTATCCAGTGACAGCAGGTAAGGCAGGGTTTTAGATGACAGATGCCATGGAATTGTAAAGGTCACCTCTTAAACTTGGCCACTATATCTTCTACTACATATTTTTCCTCCATTATTCCTCTCAGAAGCAGCAGGAGAAGAAACATATCTCACTTCCCAGGAAAAGGAGAAAACAGACTTCTCCTGTTTTTCAGAGTCTATAGAGATTGCAACTTAGATAATGATCCAGTTGTTGGATCTGCTCAAAATCTACTAGTGTGTTCTGATGTTTATACTAATACAATCTTTCACCCCTCCATGTTAAAAAGTTTTAAAACGTACTTCATTCTACTAAACAGTAAACCTTACCTGAATGTACTCACCTGAATTACCTCTCTATGTATTTATTGTCACTTTACCAATTCCAATATTTTCAGCAACTTTATTAACTGTTCATCTATATTTTCTTCTGAACTACCAATACAGAGAGTGAATAATCTTGGGCTGAGATAAATTCATGTATGAAATCACAGGAAAACCTATTCATGATGACTAATTATTTCTCATCTAAAATTTCTTATTGCCACCTAGTAATAGAGACAATTATATGTACATTAAATATGGATACTTTCGTTTTATAATAGATCTTTTTTAAAAACAAGCAAGCCATGTGATGTGAAGCCAAGTACCCTACAGAAGTTTTAATATTTTATTCAGCAAACTGACCTTTATCAACTGAGATTATAACCTCATAGGAAACACTAAGCAATTTGCAGAACAAGGCTTATTTTCTATTAAACCTCATTGTCTGACATTAATTTTGAATGTTACTAATTCTTAATTATTTACTGATTGCATCCAAGTCAGCTTTTTTGAAAGCTATATGAGATTGATATCAACCTAACTGTTCTTTACTTTCCTCTTGTATAACCTTTTAAAACATCAGTGCACCATTTCAGCTGTTTTCAAATCCTCCGTGAATTTTCATTTGCTGCTGTTTGAAAACATCTATTTTAAATATCTGATGAATATTTCTGGATTTTCCTTGTATGTTCTTGGTTTGAATGTTCTTGTTCTGTGTTTTAATAAATACTTCAATATGTTTCTAATACTCTTTGTAATAAATCTATTATCAATATAAAATCTGGTACCTCTTCTGAGGGACTTTTTATTTTTTGTTATCGCTTTCCTACTGATGCAGAAAATAAACATTTATGAAATACTTCTGCCTCTTCTGCATCACGATACATAATTTTGACATCTCTGTTTTGCATCAGTCATAAAACTACCAGTGTACGTCTGTGGTTCTGATGTATAAACATCAGGACAGACATACATATCATATTCTATGATATGTATAATACTATAGAATCATAAAATGGTTAAGGTTGGAAAAGAGCTTAAGATCATCTGCTTCCAACCCCCTTTGCCATGAGCAGGGACACCTCACACTAGACCATCTTGCCCAGGCTCTGTCCAATCTGGCCTGGAACACTGCCAGGGATGGAGCATTCATATCCATTTATTTTAGCTATATACCTTCACTACCCTTTATGAACTGCTTGCATTTTTAGCTATCATATTTCACACATAATTTCCTCTTTTTTTTTTTTTAATTTATATACCTTTCTTCTTTAGAAATGCAAAACCACAAAGATTCTATGAGCTCTCCTTAAATTCAGATGGTTTTATTATTTTATGGGGCACAAATATGTGTTTGGGACACCTGACAAAGCATCTTAAAGATGTTTCTGTAATACATATATACATGTATACATATGGGGATGTATTCAGTGTAACTGTGCATATATGAATAAACAACAAAAAAAATTATTTCATTTTTCTTCACCCATATCTTCTCTGCAAGCTCTTGGATCTTGCATTTAAAAATGCACCAGGATTATACAGTACTTCTTAACATTTCTTCTTTTTGAGTAAGCACAGGAATTTGATATTATTAATTTAACCACTCTTCCTAAAAGTCCAAGCATTGTAGAAAATATTTTTCTGATTTGCTAAAGTAGAAGAAATAAGTTATGTGGAAATGGTAGGGAATAATTGTTTGCAATAGTTGGAGACTGTAAAGAAATACATGTATGTATATATATATATATGTATATATATATAAGAGGGAATAATATCCATCAAAACTGATTAAATGCATTTGGGACAAGCTGTGTTTTGTTTTAACTTTTTTTTTTTTTGATGTTCCAACATAAGTTGCTTTCATTAAATACCAGCAGTCTCACTTAATAAAGAAGATAGGAACAAGTAAGAGAAATACTAGTGAAATAATGGGTCCCTGAACTCAATCCTATTTGCAGATGAATTTTCTTAGTCTACCTGAATTGACTAAATCACTAGGAAACAAAATGAAAGCTCAGCCTTTGCTGAGGTAACGATAAAGCAGACTTGTAAATGTGAATCTGGCTACTGAGTGTGTTATTCTTTGTTGTTTTTTCCTGACTGAATGTGAAACAGTGATATGCGTGAGAAGGAAAATGGGAAAGGTGGATAAAAATAAAAATATCTGGTTTGCATTATAGGTCCAATTCCTTGCCCAAAGCTGCATCATTGCATTCACAGAATACAGAATTTTGCCTTATATTTTAACATGACATAAAATTAACAACTTTACATTAAAAATTCTTACCTAATTTTCCTTTAATTCAACATTAAGATTCAAATTTTAATTTCCATGATTACTTTCTACAGTCCTTGTGGTGCTTACAATTCATCCTATCCTCAGAACAGTAAAGCTCAGCAACTGAGAGGAAAAAGATGCAGCACATTTAAAATATCTATCTTTAATTTAAAAAAACAACTCTAAGATATTAAAAACTGTAAATAAATATGTTTTCACAACCATTCAAGTAGCTACCATAATGTAGGCAAAATTAAGGCATGTTTGTAGTACAAAAATAGCTTTCTACAACACAGTGCATCAGCGACAGTTCACTCAAATGTTGTAGATAATTAATCTAATTTTCTCTCTGCTTCATTTTGTGTTCTACTAGTTTTCTTATTCAAAGTTTCAAGTCACAAATCTAATTTAAAGCCTTGCAACTAGTCTAATGTGGTAATGTGTTCCAAATGCATGCAATGCCTAGCAGTGAGTGATAGGGACAGAATATTAATTTGCCTCCCAGTGTGCACAATGCTCAATAAATAAATAATATATTACCTGTGCTCACCATTATTTGACTACAGAAAGTGTGAACAGCAACAGAAAAGATGGATGCAAGTTTAAGTCATATTGCAAAGAATGATCTTAAGCAGGTATGGATAGTGGAGAAAGAAGAAAAGAGGGAAGATGAACAATACAGTCTGCCTCAGAAGGGCAGTTTTTCTGTTAACATGGCTAACTATAGCTTCACAAGTAACGTATATTAGACTACATACTGATTAACGTTTAAATATTAAATACTTTTGTAACACTTTCTGCGTGTTATTTATCTATAGAGAAATATAGAATTTCTTTATATTGCTTTCAGGTCTGATTGTTTAATTATTCACTTTCAGATTTAATTTTTATTTTCCAACATATTGATTTTCTTCTGTTGTTTGGCTTTGCTTCCTTAGTGCATGTAGAGGTAGTTGTTTTATTTTAGGAGCTTTAGCTTTCATGCAACAGAAAACTCCAGTTAAATAATTGTAAAGTTGCTGAAGTTCACTCTGATCTTCTACCCAGTTGTCTGAGATTATGGAAACTCCACTGTGGTCAATCAAGTCACACTGGTAAAAAACTTACATCTGACAGATTAAATTCAGGGTGCTGGTATTATAGAAGAGTGTGCAGGGAAGTGTGTATGTCTAACAGAAAAAGGAATAGAGTTTTGGCTATGTATGGTAAAATCAAAATCTAACTATGAAGGAAAGGATGGAAAGATAAAACAGGAGGGTGAAATCCCATGAATTGTCAGTGTCCCAGATTATTAAAATATTATTTAATATAAAATATCATTACATTTTTTTAAAATTTAATGCAATTTACCCAACCATAAAGAATAAATGGCTGGTTTCCAGGCTCAGCTACTGTGCTGCTCATTACAATACCTTCTGATGTTTATGAAAGTTTTATAATTCTTGTATTCTGTACCTAGCTGTGCTCTGAAGGGTCTTTACTTTGCTGAAGGCTTTCTCTTGGGAGTTGGCACTAAAGTTTTGTGAACTGAAAGGGCGATAAAACAGTTTGACAGAAAACCACTGTTACTATAGAATGCAAGCCTGTTGCAGATTTGTCTATAACTGTTAAAAGTGAGGATTGATTTAATAAATATTAATACCTATGTTAATTTATTATCACAAAAAAAATCGGAATCGACTTCATTTGGTATTCTCATATGAGTAAACCAGCCAATATGAGTAATGATTTGCTAGATCAAAATGTCTACACCCTAAAGTAATATAGTACTTTGCAAGAGTAACCTCATTGATGGTTTATGAAGACTAGGATTCACAAGGAATAATAGGAAAAATGGCAGACCTAGATATAAGCAAAAGAACAGGTAAGAAGAAATAGGAACGCAGGAAAGATATCTTACTACACGGACTTTTACGTTTATGTAAGGCAGGACTCAAAAGAGCATTTAATAATGTCTTCAAATATTCCACAAAGTTTTGAAGAAAAAATAATAAAAATATTACTGACATAATTCACAGGATTATTACTGATTTCCCTTTAGAAAAAGAGAAACTTGAACATTTCTATAACTGTTTGGATAATACTGGTTTAATGTTTCCTATAAAAACTTTAAAGCCACAATTAAAATTAAATTGTTATGACTTTTTTTTCTTCTTTAAAAGAACACTGTTACAGAAACAACATTTTATCTGGAAATTTTTGACCAGCTCCAAGGAATACTTTGTATATTTGTCTGGGTGTGCGTTGCGTGCAAAAACAAAAGATCAGAAAACTTTTGGATTACACCAGCATATTTAGCATCAAAAGTATTCTTGGTCAACTTATAGCACATAAGGTTAAAACTTGCTCATAATAATGCAAAAGAAAAGGATGGAATAGTACATCAGGTTTTGATCTTAACAGATTTATTATTCATTTGTAAGTGTGCACATCCTTTTGCATTCAGTGGGAATTCTGAGTTTTTGTCTATTAAGTATGTGTGAGGGCCTTGATCAGTTGTAATCAGTGGACCCAAGATCATAAGGAAAAACATATTCTTTCATTCAGTTTTTGTACACAACCATATATAACTTTTATGGACAGTATCCATTTTGAGTAAAGGGGAAAGTCTAATTATAGGAGTTAAACTCATTTAAGAACTTTAAGAAACTCAGTCACAGATTCCTAATTAACCTATTTATCGATATTATCTTTCAAACTTTCTCCTCCCTTCCATAAACTCCTCAGTAAGCCTCAACTAAAGATCAAGAACAATCTACCCATTTGAGTCTGAAATTCATACAACTGCTATGGGCTTCTGCTATAACATATTTGGCAGTTCAGTTAGGAGTACTACAAGACAAATTATCCACTTTAGGAAAACAAGGGGAAAGAAAAAATCCCAAATGAACAAAGAAGCAGAAGGAAATGGGGAAAACTTGCATTGAAACACAATTGCTGAGGCAGCACTCAGGTACTCATTAAAGTGTCTATGTGCAAAGGAAAACACTCTGTGTAATTCCACCTTTCAGATGTGCTTAGTGAAGAATTTTCACATGAGCATTTGTGCTTGTCAGGCTTCTTTTTTGAACTGCTACCCAGTTTCTGTGCTATCAGCTGATAAAGTGCCTGTAAAATTTAGTGGTTGAATCATATATTATTTTCTGTGTCCATTATAGGATTCCACCACCACTTATGTCTTGCAGCATGGTGCTAAAGATCCCACATAGCATAACAGATGAGCAACCTGCTTGAGTCAGTTGTACAGCTGAAATGTCATCTGCCCTATTTATTAATTATGCAACCTCTCTGCTGCTTTAATGATGCGTAATCATCAGACTCCATTAATCAAAACACATCTCAGAATTCATCCGAAGAGTTTGTATGTTGGAAAGTTCACAAAGTCCTTGTCACATACATTTCTATTTCATGCTAGTGACACAGCACTTTCATCATATAAAAATGTAAAAAGCTCCTGTTATGGAAAGAGTGTTTCACAACTTCAGTGTGCTTGCATATATATTATACTTCCATAGGAAAGCCCTGTGGGTGCAAAGCTCCCAGGGACTTGAAGACAGAAAGAAGTAGAATTTTTCTGAAGTCTACTTAAGAAAATACTGTTTTCCTAGGGAGAAGGAGAGGTGTTTGTATTAAAGATCAAGGGGTTGAACTACTTGGGGATTAAATTGCCTACTGAGTATGAAAAAGAAAAGAAGGCACGTGGAAAAGAGCTAAAGAACAAGAAACACATATCAATTGGAGTATTAGTAACAGTAATCTGATCTTGTAATACCAGTTAAAAGGTTCTCCAGTATTCATATAGATTTAATTTCAGTGGTGTACCTGGGAGCACAAATAACCCTCAGCAAGAGGTACAATCACTTCTTAATCCCAGTTCTCTGAAAATTAAAGCTGAAAATACTTTTAAATAAACACCCAACATGAAGATCAGTGCTATGCAAAATTAATATGCTATCAAAGCCAGACTGTCTTTGCTTTCAGAGCACACATAAAAGCCAGCTTGTGACAACTTTTGGTTGTTAAAAGCCCCATGGTACTTTCGTAAGAGGCAGAGTGTTAATTTTTAATTGTCTGTCCAAATCCAGTGTGGGTACTAATATTCCTTCTATTTAAAGGACATCATAATTGTACTTTTGAGTACAGCAGAATTTTCTACTTCCCCCTAAAATCAAGTTAGGTTATATTGTTCAGCAGTTACCAGATTCTCATGGATGTGATTGCATTTCACTTACAGTCAGTTCATATTTTATGATCAAATAAACCCGTATCCTAAGGTTTAGGATGCAAACTTCAGTGCACATACACGAAGATATTTTGTCTCCTCCATACATTTCCTTGGCTAAGATCTTAGGAAAATATTAAATGGCATCCACAAAACAGTACTGAACTTTGTGAGCCAAATTATATCAGCAGGAATCTTTACACTGATTTCTGCTGACTTTGTATTAGGTCCTTTTGGAATAATAATATAAAACGGGATGACAAGAAACAAAGACAAAATTATGAGTCCTAAAATTAGCAGCCATTTTGATATTTCAGTGCAGCCTGCTTTTCATCCAGAGAGATTTTTTGGTTTACTTTGGTTCATTTTAGGAGAGAAGGAGGAAATGTCATTAATAAGAAGAAATTATGGCCTCTGCTATTACCAGGTACTGCCAATGAAGTTCATTTTGGCATTGGCAGAGTACATGAAATCAAAGCAAGTGCCATGTAAATATAGGCTTGTAATCACAAAATAGTAAATAAATATAATTTAAACTCTCTTTTCTGTACAATGTGAAAAAAAAAATATTTTCAATCACAGCATTAATATGCAAATGAAGAGACAAATTAAAAGGAAATTTTAATTAAGTACAGTTCATCTCCACTAAAAAAATATAAAAAATCACAGAAAAATTAATTCATGCTATAAAAATTAATAAATGGACATTTAATCGACAGCGCAACAGATAGCACCATAGTAACAAAAAAAAAAAACAAAACAAAAATAAAAACTTCCTTAAAAAAATCTCAGAAGCTAATCGGAAAAAAACAGATTAATGTATAACATTCCCCCCAAACCACTCTATCAGTGCTTACAATAGAAGTGTTTAGTACAACCCAAAACCTTAATGAAAATCTCATCTGAAAACATACCTCACTTGAAAGAATGGCAATAAATACAGGAGGGACTAAAGTATTAATTCATAGTTCATACGGTAATATAAATCACTACAAAAGAACAGAAGACACTATATGGATAAACACAATGATAACATTAGATTCAATTTCCAGGTATTTTAGGGACACTGAGAATGGTTGTCGTCCTGTATATATGGTGTAGAAAGAAACATACTGAATGCTTATACATCTTAGTTAAAAAACAAATAAAAAAATCCATTAAAATAACATTTCTTAACAATGCAGCACATATCTGAAAGAAAACAAAATAGAAGCAGCTCAGGGAGATTCTTTTAACAATACAAAATTCTGTTGGACAAATGACCTTACAGCTAATGTGTTACCACATTCCTTGGTGTGAAGCATGTGAGAGATATGTTTGAATCAAACATAGGAAGGAGAATGTACTAAAATACACAGAGCTCCATCCAGTTGTTAACAACCACAGGAGTCCCCACAGGAAACAGTTGAGGTAGCTCAGCCTTTTTACTGCTTTGAGTTGTTCTTGGAGTTGGTTCAGACCCAGCTGCACTGAAGACTGCAAGAGGATGGATGTTTTTACTTAGAGTTTCTTAGCAGGAGCTGGCACTTTAAAAGACAGAAAGAAGTTCAAAACTGGAGTAAAAATACTATCTCTTTCTCTGCCTTCCTTATATATGATAAAGTAACATTTTTTACTATTAATCCCTTTCCCACACATACATATTCTTTCAAATAGTTACTGAAAAAAATAGGATTTTCTACACTGTCGTAAGGTATTTTGTTATGTAGGTGAGGTACACAGCAGTCATATAAAAATTGTTAATTTCATAGTGAACATGAACAAATGTCTAAATTTTCTATCTGAAATAGTATGCTTAAAATTGCAACTCTTTTACATTTAAATGTTGCATCTCTCCATGTAGTTAGTTTGATTTACACTTATTTATGTGGAGATGTGGTTATTACACTGATTGGAAATTTACTGATTTATTCTTCTTAGCACTGCACTCCAGTACTTATAAAGCTGTGATAATATGAACTAGGGTTTTTTTTGTCATTGTTGTTCTGGGTTTTGGTTGGTTGTTTTTTTTGAGCGTATTTTTCTGCTCACAAATAATCAAGACATTATTAAAAATGCTCCACTTGTAGAATCTAAATAGTGTCAGAATTTGACTTGCAGATCTAAGGACGAATTTGCAAGGTTGACTGTCAGAATAGGTTTTTGTTTTTTTAAAAAACTTGTCAACAGAGTACACTTAAGACAGAGCTAATGAGAGACAACACACTGAGAATCCAATTATACATTTTTTACAGATTGCTTATTGGAATATAAGTATGCTTTAATAGCATACACAAAGTCGAAGAGCCCACATAAGAATAGTCATGATAATTGAGGACAAATTTATACAGAAGATCCAGAAATTAAGGCATAGATCCTTACCTTAGAAGTTGCCACCTGAGAATTACTTTTAGACTATCTAGAACATAGAGATTACACATGGGCAAGAGGAGTGTGTGAAATCAGAACTTAAGAAAGGCCCAGAAAAGCAGTGTTTTGATCTGTATGAATATAAACCTGGACTCTTAAAATACTTAAAGTACTTAGGAGTCAAGACTAGAAAACTGCAGAGAACATAGCCTTTCCCAGGTACTTTAGAAGTATTTATATTGCCATCAAGACATTGGGCTCTTATTTCAGTTCTACTACAGATCATGTAAAATTGCAGAAAATGTGGAACAGCATCATTCAATAGGTAGCTGTCCTTCTGGGAACTGGATTTTTAACAGGTGTGAAGGGTACTGTTACACTCAATATAATTACTTAGTATTTTAATACTTTTTCGAAGTTTGAGTCACATCAGACAAGGAAGTGTCTGGATTTCAATTTAGAGAAAATAATGCAAGCTTCCCCCTACAGCCTATAACACCATGTCACTCGAGCACAGATGTATGGTTTTGTATGTTTAACTGTAAAAAATCCATTTAAACCCTTTTAATCCAGATCTGCCCATACACAGCAGCAATGTTTCTGAGGTTTCAATGAGATTTGTAGGAAAAGCTACAATGTCTCTTGTCTCCCAGTTGCCAAACAGATTAGGAAGAGTAGAGATTTATGCTTATTCTTTTGTTTTCCTTCAGATATATCCTTGTCTCTAAATTGGAGAGACATCAGTTTGATAAGTGGGCCACTCAGTGGATAAAGAACTGTTTGGATGGCCGCATGCAAAGAGCTGTGGTCAAAGGTTCAATGTCTGGCTGGAGACCAGTAAAGAGTGGTGTCCCTCAGTGTTGGCACCGGTCTTGTTCAACATCTTTATCGGAGACACAGATGGTGGGATTGAGTGTGCCCTCAGCAAGTTTGTTGATGACAACAAGCTGCGTGGTTCAGCTGATACACTGGAGGGAAGGAATGCCATCCAGAGGGACCTTGACACACTTGTGAGGTGGGCTGATGCCAACCTCATGAAGTTTAACCATACCAAGTGCAAAGTCCTACACCCGAGTCAAAGCAATCCCAGGCACAGATACAGGTTGGGAAAAGAAAAAATTCAGAACACCCCTGCAGAGAAGGACGTGAGGGTGCTGCTTGATGAGAAAATGAACATGAGCTGGCAGTGTGTGCTTGCAGCCCAGAAAGCCAACCATATCCTGGGCTGCATCAAAACGAGAGTGACCAGCAGGTCAAAGGAGGTGATCCTGCCCCTCTACTCTGCTCTCATGAGACCTCACTTGGAGTATTGTGCGCAGTTCTGGTGTCCTCAACAGAAAAAGGATGTGGAACTGTTAGAACAAGTCTAGAGGAGGGCTACGAGGATGATCAGGGGACTGGAGCACCTCCCATATGAAGACAGGCTGAGAAAGTTGGGGCTGTTCAGCCTGGAGAAGAGAAGGCTGCATGGAAACCTCATAGCAGCCTTCCAGTGTCTGGAGGGGGTCTATAGAGATGCTGTGGATGGACTATTCATTACGGACTGTAGTGACAGGACAAGGGGTAGTGGGTTAAAACTTAAACAGGGAAAGTTTAGATTGGATATAAAGAGGATGTTCTTTACTGTAAGGATGATCAGTCACTGGAATGGGTTGCCCATGGAAGTTGTGAATGTTCCATCCCTGGTGGTGTTCAAGGCCAGGTTGGACAAAGCCTGGAAGTGACATGCTTTTGTGTGAGGTGACCTTGCCCATGGCAGGGGGGTTGGAACTAGGTGATCTTAAGGTACTTTCCAACCCTAACTAATCTATGATTCTATGATTCTATATATGTTAGGAGTTAGCTGATAGTTCAGATCTTGTCTGTGCAGTGTTAGGACTCTGACATGATAGGTGTTTTACAAACACAGAATTGGCAAACCATCCATCTCCTAAGCTACAGATGCTGTAGTCTGGAGATAAAACATGGAAGAGGAATACAAGTAATGAGGTAGAGAACTACAGGAAAAGGGCATCATTTGGCCATGTACATCAGCAGGTTTGTAAACAAAATTCACAAAGATGAAGACCATCTGTCGTGGTTTAAACCAAGTCCCCCAACTCCTGGAGAGTTAGGAAGGAGAATCCAAAGAATGTAGCCCCCACGGATTGAGATAAGAACGGTTTAATTGCTAAGGCATAACACAAAACCCCTACTGCCATTTACTACTACAAATAATAATGATACAGCAAACAGCAAGTGAAAAGAATACAACACCCCACCAGCCACCGACCCATAACTCACTCCACCCTGCCCGGCGAGCACCATGTGCTCCCTCCTCCATTTTTCTCCAGCTCACCCCTCCAGCCTTCTCTTTCCCAGTATGCATCCTGGGCATCACGTGCTATGGTATGGAATACCTCTTTGGCTAGCCTGGGTCAGGTGTCCTGTCTCTCCTTCCTCCCGGACTCCCCTCCTCCACATGGCTGGAAAAAATCTTGAACAAAAACACCCTCAAAACATGCTCAAACCATGACACCATCAAAGGAAGAAAATAAAATAATCTTCAATAAGTTCATAAGAAGCTTCTCCCTGTAGTGGTTTGACCATGGTGGATTGGTGTGGCAGGACACCAGGTGTCCACTAAAGCTAAGATATTTATACCTTAGTAATCAATTGGTTCAATGAATAGTCAGCTATGAAGATTTAAAATGAGATTTAGCTTTCATGCTTGTATTTTATGATGCCATGGAAAATACTTTCCCCAGAAACTGAAGGCACAATGTAGATGTTGTTTTTCAGTTTAGAATTAACTTATTTCAAAATGTGTTCTAAAGATACAAGAATTCAATTGTTGCTACTTTTTGTGGAATATAGGGTTAATTTGATTTAAAATATCTATATTATCTATCTGTAAGTCTCAAAAGGTTTTAGTGAAGACATAAGCTTTGCTTTAATATTTTGACATAAAGATAATAGCAAGTTAATTACAACTTACATATTTGTTGTGAGAAAGTTCCTCTGCTAAGTTAAAAACCTAGGACCTTTATCATGTCAATCATAATAGGGTTTCTGCACAGACACAAATTAAAATATTAGGATCACTGACTGTAAAATTTTCTTTAGGGTACCTTGTTTTTCAGTGCCTCTACTACTATTTGTGATATATATATGAAATAAAATGAGATTTGTCAGCTGGGTAAGATCATGGAATTAAATTGGATCTAGACAAGTCCTGCTCAAGAGTTTCATTCTTTATTCTGGCATTGGCTTTCCAAAGAACAGACTTACTAACGAAGGCTTCAGCAAAGAAGGCTGCCAGTATATCAGCCTTTTCTACACACTGTGTCACCAGACACCTCGTCCCACGCAATAGCAGGCCCACATTTTCCTAGTCATCATTCTGCTGTTTATATACTTATAGATGTACTTTATATACTAAAAAAATTTTTTGTGCTTGAAATCCCACACTGGATACAACTCCATGTTTAAGTTAACTTTAATAATCTTTAATCAAGTAAGTAATATTTTGAAGTTACTGGCACAGAAATTCTCTAAAGCTTTATGAAAAATGCACAGAGCAAAATTGCGTAATATTGGGGATGAAAATTCCCCACCGGCATCTATTCAATCAACAGACGGGCAAAGCAACCATTTCTATAATCAAATGTTTTGGTTGAAGAAGGTGCTGAAACGGCAACAGCTTCAGGATCCGGTTCATACTGAACATACTGAATGATTTCAGTACTTGTAATATATGGAACTGCCCACTGATCTCTTTACAGGTGGAATTAATGGGGGACTTCAACCATCCTGATATCTGTTGGAGGGACAGTACGGCCTAGCACAAGCAACACAGGAGGTTCCTCGATTGTGTGGAAGACAACTTCCTTCTGCAAGCAATAGAGGAGTGTCCTGGTTTAAACCAAGCCCCCCTACTCCCAGAGAGTTAGGAAGGAGAATCCAAAGAATGTAGCCCCCACGGATTGAGATAAGAACGGTTTAATTGCTAAGGCATAACACAAAACCCCTACTGCCATTTACTACTACAAATAATAATGATACAGCAAACAGCAAGTGAAAAGAATACAACACCTCACCAGCCACCGACCCATAACTCACTCCACCCTGCCTGGCCGAGCACCGCGTGCTCCCTCCTCCATTTTCCTCTAGAGCTCACCCCCTCCAGCTTTCTCTTTCCCAGTATGCATCCTGGGCATCACGTGCTATGGTATGGAATACCTCATTGCCTAGCCTGGATCAGGTGTCCTGTCTCTTCTTCCTCCCGGACTCCCCTCCTCCACCTGGCTGGAAAAAAACCTTGAACAAAAACACCCTCAAAACATGCTCAAACCATGACAAGGAGCCAACAAGGAGAGGTGCCCTGCTTGACTTCATGCCTACCAACAGGGAAGGGCTGATTGGAAATGTAACTCTCCAGGGCAGCCTTGATTACAGCTATCATGAGACGGTCGAATTTGAGATCCTCAGGAGAGTGAGAAGAACGTACAGCAAGCTCACTGCCCTGGACTTCAAGAGAGCAGACTTTGGCCTCTTCAGGAACCTGCTTAGTAAAGTTCCATGGAATATAGACCTAGAAGGCAGGGGGGCCCAAGACTGTTGGTTGAAATTCAAGGATCACCTGCTACAACCTCAAGAGTGTTGCCTCCCGACTAGAAGGAAGTGCGGCAGGAGGGCCAGGAGACCTCCATGGAAGGATAAGGAGCTGCTGAGGAAAATTTGAAGGAAAAAGGAGGATTATAAGAAGTGGAAGCAATGACAGGCAGACTGGGAAGAATACAGGGATGTTGTCCAGGAAGCTAGGAATCAAGTTAGGAAAGCTAAGGCCCAATTAGTATTAAACTTAGCTGGGGATGTTAAGGATAACAGGAAGGGATTTTATAGGTATGTAGTAAATAAAAAACAGACTAGGAACAGCGTAGGTCCTCTCTGGAAGCTATCAGGAGAACTGGCTGCCCTGGATTTGGAGGAAGCTGAGGTTCTGAATGGCTTCTTTGTCCCGGTCTTCACTGGCAAAAGCTCTGACCGCAATACCCAAGTCTTGGAAGGCGGACGCAGGGACTGTGAAAACCTAGACCTTGGGCCCACTGTACGAGAGGATCTGGTTCGAGACCATCTTACGAACCTGAATGTACACATGTGACCTGATGAAATCCATCCGCGAGTCCTGAAGGAGCTAGAAAATGAAGTTGCAAAGCCACTGGCCATCATAGTTGAAAAATCATGGCAGTCAGGTGAAGTTCCTGATGACTGGAAAAATTAAAATATAACCCCCATTTTCAAGAAGGGGAAAATGGGTGACTTGGGGAATTACAGACCAGTCAGTCTCACTTCTGTGCCTGGCAAAATCTGGGAGCAGATTCTCTTGGAAGGCATGCTAGGGCACATGAAAAAGAGCAAGGTGCTTGGTAACAGCCAGCATGGCTTTACTAGGGGAAAATCCTGCCTGACCAATTTGGTGGCCTTCTATGACGGGGCTACAAAAGTGATGGACAGGGGTGGAGCACTTGATGTCATCTACCTGGACTTGTGCAAAGCATTCGACTCTGTCCCACACAACATCCTTGTCTTCAAATTGGAGAGACATCAGTTTGATAGGTGAACAACTCAGTGGATAAAGAACTGGCTGGATGGCTGCACGCAGATTTGTGGTCAATGGCTTAATGCCCGGCTGGAGATCAGTAACTAGTGATGTCCCTCAGGGATTGGTGTTGGCACCGGTCTTGTTCAACATCTTTGTCAGTGACATGGACAGTGGGATTGAGTGTGCCCTCAGCAAGTTTGACGATGACACCAAGCTGTGTGGTTTGGTTGATAAGCTGGAGGGAAGGAATGCCATTCAGAGGGACCTTGACATGCTTGTGAGGTGGGCTGATGCCAACCTCATGAAGTTTAACCATGCCAAGTGCAAGGTCCTACAGCTGGGTCGGAGTAATCCCAGGCACAGCTACAGGTTGGGCAAAAAGGAAATTCATGGCAGTCCTGCGGAGAAGGACTTGGGGGTGTTAGTCAATGAGAAAATTAATATGAGCCAGCAGTGTGCACTCACAGCCCAAAAAGCCAACCGTATCCTGGGCTGCATCAAAAGGAGCATGACCAGCAGGTCGAAGGAGGTGATCCTGCCCCTCTACTCTGCTCTCGTGAGACCTCACTTGGAGTATTGTGTGCAGTTCTGGTGTCCTCAACATAAAAATAATATGGAACTGTTAGAACAAGTCCTTAGGAGGACCATGAGGATGATTAGGGGACTGGAGAACATCCCATATAAAGACAGGCTGAGAAAGCTGGGGCTGTTCTCCTGGAGGAGAAGGCTGTATGGAGACCTCATAGCAGCCTTCCAGTATCTGAAGGGGGGCTATAGGGATGCTGGGGTGGACCCTTCATTAGGGACTGTAGTTGTAGGGCAAGGGGTAGTGGGTTAAAACTTAAACAGGGGAAGTTTAGATTGGCTATAAAGAGGAAATTCTTTACTGTTAGGGTGGTGAGGCACTGGAATGGGTTGCCCAGGGAGGTTGTGAATGCTCCATCCCTGGCAGTGTTCATGACCATGTTGGACGAAGCCTTGGGTGATGTGCTTTCATGTGAGGTGTCCCTGCTCATGGCAGGGAGGTTGGAACTGGATGATCTTAAGGTCCCTTCCAACACTAACTGTTCTATGATTCTATGATTCTATGACATCTATAATCTTAAATGGAATCACAGTTTATTTTTCTATACTATGCACTAAAATAGGCAGTAGAGTCTTTTGGGTTTTGTTGCTTTGGATTTTTTTATTAGATTTAATGTACATTTTTACATTTAAACTTATTATATTTTTCAACTTCTCTTCTAAAGTAGTCCTGTAGCTCAATTGTAAGCATATGCTGAAGTTCTTTAGATTCCAGTGACCTCTGCTTCACTCTATGTGCAGCTGGTACATGGAAATTATGTCCTTTAAACTGCTGATGGCATAAAATTTACATTTTTTGTAATGTTCTTAGTCTTTTTTTTTGCATATTGTCATTAGTGTTCTTCTTAGTGGATTTACTAATTTAATTTTATTAATTTTGTATGGCCAATGTGAAATACTTTTCCAGTTTTAGAGATGATTAGGGATCCAATTCTGCTACGTCCTGAAGACTTCGATTCATGAGGTCATCTGTTGCAGTCATGATGTTGCAATGGCTCTATAGTGGAACAGTCTCTTGAGATTTTTAGGTTTTAGCATGATCCAGACTGAGAATTGTTCATGTTTTATCTGTGAAACTTGTAGGTGTATGACGAAAAGATTAAAAAAAACATGAGCAAGGAGCTCGAACTTTATATAAAATGTTCTGAAGTTCCAGAAAGATGTAGCTCTGAATCAGTCCTTCTCAAACTGCATTACAGGCCTGAAATAAATCCCCTCTCTGTGAGGGTAGTTACTTTGTCCATCAGGTCTATCAGGAGACAAAAGTCCTATCTATAACTATATCATTTATTCTCCTTCATATTGTACTCATATCACCCTTACCATCATAAGTTAGGAAAAATGGATGGGAATCACATTTAAGGTATTTTCATTTGAGATAGCAATCCTAGTCCCACTTTCGGAGATTAATAGGTGCTTTAAGGACAGAATTGGCTTGCTCAAATAGATACCTAAAGTAGGTCAGATGAATCATACACTCTGTGCCTATTTCTCTTTGTTGTTTATAAATCCTTAGATGATTAGTGGAGTTAAAAAGGAAATGTATCCCATTTATATCCATATTGGCATAACAAATGCTTGTCTACATAATACCTGAACTACGTAGTGTGGTGCCAGGGGCTCTTCCTAAACCAAGGCAGCAAAGAGCCTATCTCGGAAAACAGGTTGAACAGTTATACCATGCTCACACAGTTACAATATTTTCCTGCTCTGAACTGATAATGTAAAACTGACAAGGATCTGTTACATGAGCTTCAGTCCTGAAGAATCAGACTTGTCTGTTATAGAATCACAGAAAAGTTTTGTGAAAGAACTTCTGAGAGGGCATCTTCATCTACTTCTTCTCACCTAATGAAGGCTTAATATGCCTATAACATTCCTGGCAGATATTTCTTTAGACTGCTTTAGAAATTACCTTATTGTGGCTATTCATGAGAAAACTTCAGTTTTCCCAAGAAATCTGTTCTCCCTGTGGTTTTCTGTCCCTACCAATAGAAATATATTTGGTTTACTACAATGTCAGCACTTTGCTTTTTGCTGTAATCTTAAAGGTTGATACCTGGAAAACAGTTTATCCTCTTCCTCCTTTCATCAGATTTCATGTGTTCGAAGACTCCTCTCAGGTTTTTTTCATGTTTGTGATGATTAGTACGAGTACTTTTATTTTTTTCTTGTGGGTAATATTTTTCAAACCTTTAATCAATAAGAAATTTCAAGAAGGCTTGTCCCCAGTGAGGAAAGAAATTTCTCCTGATGTCATACTGAGCAGTGCAGCTCTAAACATTCCTTTACCTGGGATACAAATGTACAAAGAATCTGTATCACAGGAAAACAACCTGGTGAAATTTCTACTCTCTATTCGGAGTAATTTCTTTCCTAAAATATAAGGAGAAAAAGAACCTATTTGAAAGTTTAAAGTGCATCTTCTGATAGGTACAGGTAAACTTCAACACACGTTATAGAAAAAAAATGCTGCTGTTTAAAAAAAAATCAAAGATCATCTTTGAAGAAGCCTTTAACTCATTACCATTTTCAGCCACTACTAGGAATCACAATTAAGAGGAAAAAAAAAATTACAAACTTGATTGTGCTTAAGTTTTGTCAGTGTTTAAATGTAAGAATTTTAAAAAATGGGCAACAAGTTCCTATTTTAGGATTTTTGGTGTTGTTTGTTTGGCTTTTATTTCTTTTTTCATTGATCTAGAGCTTTGGCGGGTTGACCCCAGCTGGATATCAGTTGTTCAGCAAAGCCACTCTATCACTGCTCTCATCAGCTGAAGAGAGGAAATAGAAAGAAAGGCTCAAGGGCTGAGATAAGGACAGGGAGAGATCACTCATCAACTACCATTATGGGCAAACAGACTCTACTTGGGGAAATTAGTTTATTTTATTACCACTTAAAATTAGAGCAGGGTAATGAGAAATAAAAACTAAATCTTAAAATACCTTCTTCCCACTCCTCCCTTCTTCCCAGGCTGAGCTTTACACTTGAATACTCTGCCTCCTCCCTACCAGCAGTGCAGGGGGATGTTGAATGGGGGTTGTGGTCAGCTCATCACACACTGTCTGTGACACATACAAACTGGAGACTTAGAAGGTATTTTGTATTGTCGCATTACTAATGAGATTTAATTATGTCTAATGGATAGGATTTAAGTATGATGCTTTGAAACATCAAATATTTCTAAATCCACATCAGTGTTTTCTCACTAAGCCAGCAACTGAATGGACTTCAGGATTAGTTCTGAGTCATTCTGTTCTAATTTATCTTTCTTTGTTCTAATTGTCAGATTATGATAGAACACGAATCTGAAGTTATATGTGGAGCAGGTTTCTGAGTTTATGTTAGAAGTGACATAAGTGTTAGGAAAAATAATACCCTTATGAGTCAGAAGGTGCCAGGTAGAATTTATTAAATATTACTCCTGGATCAGCCAACATGAGAAAAAGAAGATTTGTAGCAGAAAAGGGTAGAAAAAAATCTGTGAGCATTAGAAACCTGTAATTCATAATATGTTGTGCATTACAAGGTAGTAATTGTGTATAACTGTATGCTTACAATACTGTGTATGTATAAAAATATGTATAATACTGTACATTGTGCAGTATAAGTGTTCGGTTTACATCAAAATCATTTGCCAGCTTTTTGCAAGAGGAACTTGGTTGATAAATAAGAAGGAAATGTAATGAGGAAAGGGATTGACAGGTAAAGAGAAGAGCTGAATACAAGCGAGTGGTATCTGAAAATATTGAAGAATATGCTGAGAAATAAAAGAAAATGCAAAAGGCTGGTGTTGACTAAATGCTACAAAGGAATTAATAAAAAATTAATGAAGAAAAAGAAAATAGAGTGAAAATTAAAGAGTTAAAATATAATTAAATTATCCAAGAAACTATGATAAAAAAGAAGAAAAATAAAAACATATTCTAAGGTATAATTAGAAAAGAAAGTAAACATTAAAAGCAACTATGAATGTAAAAGATGTAAAAGAAACTAACACCAAGGATATGATGACGAATAAATAAGACACTGAGAGATGCTTATACTTTGTGATGCAATTGACTCAAAAGAAACGTAGTTTAAAGGATTTTTTTTGTTTTGTTTTGTCATAGCATTTGTTTTGATTCTCTCAAGCTACCGAGCAATAGCTTGGGTACTAAAATACTGAATCAGAGGATGCATTTAACTCAGAATATATGAAGAATAAAATAGGGAACATTACTCTCTTAGGTCCAAAGTGCTGCTGGGTGAAAAGGAAAGCAATGAAGCCAAAAAAGCCCTTTGCCAGTTTTCCTATCAATAATGTAGTTTCCTTCCTCTTCTTTTATACTGCAGACCTGGTTTTGCAAACAAAATAGTTTGCTTTTCATTAAAAATATAATCATATATGTTATCCCGTATTATTCAGTTTATTCCAGATTCTGTTGCAGCTTCTATACATTTGTGAAAATGTTCTCCATTCCAGGAGTTTCACAGCTATTAGTATGAGTGAATATTTGTTTTAAAAATCTTGCCAGAGTACATAAATTATTTACTATTCATTATTCACTATTCAACATTTATTATTCACTATTCATTCATATACTACCACAATAAGCTGCTCCATTAAAAGAAGGTACATAGATATATGCTATAGCTGATATAATTTCAGTCCTTCAATTCGATAGAAGTAATATCATGATGATGTATATGACTAATCGCATATCATGAATATTGAACAAATTAACATTTTGGAAACAGCCTTTAGACCAGAAGCTGTTTGTCCAAACTATTTGTTCAATACTCACAAGTAACCACAAGTAACTAGACATCAAGATTGGCTTCTGAATGATTCATGAATAGAAAACAAGGCTAAAGACCTATTTCAAAGCCCTTTAAAATCAATGGAAAGATCCCTGCTGGCTTCAAATAACTTTTGGATAAGTTTTTCAAATGTGCAATTGATATTATTTACAGTAAGTATTCCAGCCACACAGTGCCTCATCATACATGGTTAATAAGAATTTTGTGCTTTAGGGGAAAACATAAAATATGTAGTCTTCCCAAAGATATCACCTCATTTAGCAGAACGCTGGTATAACATCCTTTTCCTTAAACATTTCCTGTCCACTTATGCTAAAAAAAAGAAAAAGAAAAGAGAAAAAGAAAAAAAACCCTATGCCACCTGAAGGAAAAAAAAAAAAAAGAAAAAATGTTCCACCTTTTTAAAAGCAAAGAACAGACAAACATTTTTGCCTATGTAACACTGAAAATAAACCAAGTGACGTTTTAGAGGATAATCTAACACCTATGTATTCATTCTGATCCACAGGATTAACTCTGGCTAGTTTAGTCTCAATGCAATTTGCATAGTTGAGCTGTGAAAGTATTTCACTGTTTTTGATCTTTCCATACTCTGAGACAAACATGTCAATTACAGTTTGTTTTCTTGAAGCCAAAACTGTGGTGCTTTGCATTGTTTAGTACAGCAAACACTGAAAGAATCTGATGTTTGTTCTGGAAAGCTTATGATCTAATTGATCTTCACACAGGGAAAATGAAAAGGTCTTGGACTGAAGCTTATGGAACTCCTGCACTGATTAGGTCCAATTCAAGATCTTTGATGAAAGCTTTCCTTTTGATCTGCACACAAAAAAGATTATTCAGAAGCAGAATGATATCTAAGAGACTAAGTGTTTTTGCTAAACTGTGTCAACAGCTTTTTTTTAAAGCTTAGAGAAAATGCAATAGTGAATAGGATTCATCCTCAAGCACCAGTAGCAGCTCTGTATGTTTTGCATATGGTCTATTTAAAGCACAGAGCAGCAGAAAAGCACAAGTTAATGAAACTGCCTAAAGATTTAAAACAAAACTTGAGAACTTAAGTACCTGACAATCATAGAATCATAGAATCATAGAATAGTTAGGATGCAGATATAAGTCTGTATCTAATCCTTATGTTTATAAATAAGCAACAGGGTGCACTCTTTGTGCTTTGTTTATTCGCTGTGGTACATATGTCTGCCTGGATGTGGGTGCATTTGATTCTCTGGGAGCTATGGCTCTGCATGCAACAAATTGCAAATGTGAAAAATCATGAAGCTGCCTTAAATAATTTGACTAGTTATTGCAATATTAATTTAATATTTGTTTTTCTTTGTATTAGGGTAACTCAGCTCATACAAAGTTTCTAGCCAGCCCCTGCCTGCTGCACAAAAGACCATCATAGAATCATAGAATCATAGGATCATAGAATAGTTAGGATTGGAAAGGACCTCAAGATCACCTAGTTCCAACCTCCCTGCCATGGGCAGGGACACCTCACACTAAACCATATCACCCAAGGCTTCATCAAACCTGGTCTTGAACACTGCCAGGGATGGAGCATTCACTACCTCCCTGAGCAACCCATTCCAGTACCTCACCAGCCTAACAGTAAAGAATTTCTTCCTTATATCCAATCTAAACCTCTGCTGTTTAAGTTTCAACCCATTACCCCTTGTCCTATCACTACAGTCCCTTATGAATAGTCCCTCCCCAGCATCCCTGTAGGCCCCCTTCAGATACTGGAAGGCTGCTAGGAGGTTTCCATGCAGCCTTCTCTTCTCTAGGCTGAACAGCCTCAACTTTCTCAGCCTGTCTTCATATGGGAGGTGCTCCAGTCCCCTAATCATCCTCGTGGCCCTCCTCTGGACTTGTTCCAACAGTTCCATGTCCTTGTTATGTTGAGGACACCAGAACTGAACCCAGTACTCCGAGTGAGGTCTCACGAGAGCAGAGTAGATGGGCAAGATTACCTCCTTTGACCTGCTGGTCACGCTCCTTTTGATGCAGCCCAGGATACGGTTGGCTTTCTGGGCTGTAAGCGCACACTGCTGGCTCATGTTCATTTTCTCATCGCCCAACACCCCCAAGTCCTTCTCCACAGGACTGCCATGAATTTCCTTTTTGCCCAACCTGTAGTTGTGCCTGGGATTGCTCCAACCCAGGTATAGGACCTTGCACTTGGCATGGTTAAACTTCATGACATTGGCATCAGCCCACCTCACAAGTGTGTCAAGGTCACTGTGAATGGCATTCTTTCCCTCTAGCATATCAACAGAACCATACAGCTTGGTGTCATCGGCAAACTTGCTGAGGGCACACTCAATTCTATTGTCCATGTCAGCGACAAAAATATTAAACAAGACTGATCCCAGCACCGATCCCTGAGGGACACCACTCATTACTGATCTGCAGCCAGACATTGAACCATTGACCACAACTCTTTGAGTGCGACCATCCAGCCAGTTCTTTATCCACCAAGTGGTCCACCTATCAAATTCATGACACTCCAATTTAGAGACTAGGATGTCATGTGGGACAGTGTTGAACGCTTTGCACAACTCCAGGTAGAAGACGTCAACTGCTCCACCCCTGTTCATCACTTTTGTAGCCCCGTCATAGAAGGCCACCAAATTGGTCAGGCAGGATTTTCCCCTAGTAAAGCCATGCTGGCTGTCACCAAGAACATTGCTCTTTTTCATGTGCCTCAGCAGGCCTTCCAAGAGAATCTGCTCCCAGATTTTGCCAGGCACAGAAGTGAGACTGACTGGTCTGTAATTCCCTTGGTCATCCATTTTCCCCTTCTTGAAAATGGGGGTTATATTTTAATTTTTCCAGTCATCAGGAACTTCACCTGACTGCCATGATTTTTCAACTGTGATGGCAAATGGCTTTGCAACTTCATTCGCCAGCTCCTTCAGGACCCGCAGATGGATTTCATCAGGTCACATGTGTACATTCAGGTTCTTAAGATGGTCTCAAACCAGATTCTCATGTACAGTGGGCCCAAGGTCTAGGTTTTCACAGTCCCTGCGTCTGCCTTCCAAGACTTGGGTACTGCGGTCAGAGCCTTTGCCAATGAAGACCGAGGCAAAGAAGCCATTCAGAACCTCAGCCTTCTCCAAGTCCTGTGTAGCCAGTTCTCCGAAAGTTTCCGGAGGGGGCCTACATTGTCCCTAGTCTGTTTTGCAGCCACTACATACCTATAAAATCCCTTCCTATTGTCTTTAACATCCCTTGCCAAGTTTAGCTCCAATTGGGCCTTAGCTTTCCTAACTTGGTCCTTAACTTCCGGGACAACATCCCTGTATTCATCCCAGGCCACCTGTTCTTGTTTCCACCTTTTATAAGCCTCTTTTTTCCTGTGAATTTTTCTCAGCAGCTCCTTATCCATCCATGGAGGTCTCCTGGCCCTCCTGCTGCACTTCTAGTCGGGATGCAAAACACCTGAGCTTTTATCTTTTGGTGACCTCCAGCTTTTTAAAAGATAACCATGTAGTAGTACTTAATGCAGTGAACATAAATCATACTATTACAAAGAATTTTTTTTTTCCATTCCTGCTCACATTTTTTTCAAAATTTGATGTTCAGGAATTGTTCTTGGATTTCATTAAGATGATCATGCATTGTTAAGAGCTGCCCTCATTAAATAAAAATTACCTATTTTCATAGACATGAACTTAATTTCCCAAGCTCATGATTTTCTTCTGAAATCAAAAGAAGTTACTATCAGAAAGCTAACTCCTGCAGTGAATTTCAAAGCTTTTGTTCAGATTTCCTTTTAAAGTTGATAACACCATTAGGGCTCATCAGACCTGGTTTCCAAGTTACTCTTTATATACAATTTTTGTCATGTGGGAATCAGGAACAATCATCAACGAAAATACACTACAAAACTTGGGGGTTTTTTTTCTTAATACTTGTTGAAACTTCAGAGTGCATCTTTGCAAATATTTTGATTTGAATCCAGACCAAAAAGCCAGTCAGGGTCATTCAACCAAAAACCAGGAAGGTCAGTGAAAGAAAAATGTTATTTTTATGTGTTCATATGAAAGCTTTGATATTTCTTCACTATCCCAAATATCTACTGATTTTTATACAGCAGTTTGTTCAGAAAGGAGAACCAACGGTACAGCCAAGTTAATTTGTATCTTTTAAAAATATGCTTATTTTAGATAGACATTTAATTCATAATGCTAGAGCAGATACTATTCTAGTGTACAACTGATCCTTGGGGAAAATAGATGTTTGCCTTAGAGTTAAAAGGTGAGAGGATGTGTTAGGAGTAACAGTGGGAGTAACAGGCTACACTGTTTTGAAGAGTGAGGATCTCTTAACAGGCTAGAATATGTCAGGCTTGTGTTGCAACCTGGGACTTCAAAGGAAGCAAAGCTGCTTTTGTGGGAATAAAAAAAAAAAAAACAACATATTTAATTTCAAGATAAGCCCTCACAAAAGAATGAAATACTCCAGTTACCTCACTTGTTCAGGACATCCACTTTTAATCATTAATGTAACAAAGATGTTTAAAATAATGCATAAAACTAGTGATAACAGGACATTTCAGTAAATTCAGCTGTGCTTTTTCATACATAAACAACTTTAAACTCTTCCTCAAGTTCTGAAAAAGGACAAAATTGCAGACAAAGATGCAGTTTATCAGATGATGAAAAAATAAACCTTATTTGGAAGCTTCAGGGTAAGAAAGCTGTTGGTTTTGAGACTGGAATATCCTTTGAGATATTTTTCTTGTGTAACTGATAGGTATTTAAAAGCATCAAATCACTGTTTTATTAATTTTATTGATCTGCTTCTTGACAAGAACATAAGAATTTAATTTATGACCTTGCTACATGGGGGACAGGAACTGAGACAGTAGGAAGAACCTTATAAAGCAGCAAGATACCTGGAATTCATCCTGAAATATTAATTATACATCTGGCAGTACAAAAAGCCTGATTCATAGCCCATTGAAATAAATTAATTATGTATCTGGCAGACTCTAAAATCCACTGAAGCCAAATGAAGTCTTAGGAGTCTTTGACTCCATTGGGCTCTGGATCAAACTGCGGGAGGACAAGCAGAATTAGAGAAAAGCAGATCGCCAGCCCTGCTGGGAGCAGAGCAAGCTCAGATCAAGGAGGTAGAAGCAGCAGGTGGCAGTGTGTAAACACTTTCAGGCACTCATAAAAGTATCTAACAAGATGGAAGGGGAGGAGGTCTGCCTCCCACCGAATTTATTAAGTGACCTCTGTATTTTCATTTGTAAATCTCAGTGAGAGGTGGTTAAGGATTTTCAAAAAACAGGTTGCTGTTGAAAGTATAATGGTACAAAACATCAGCTTAGCTGCTGTGGCATGACCACACCTAAGTTGCAGCAGGAGTTTCTCCAGCCATGCACCCTCCAAAACTCTTGTCAGCTTTTTCCTTTGGGCTCCTGGAGAGTAAGCAGACAGTCTAGCATCATTTGAATGATGACAGCTAAAAGCCAAATGTTATGGAAAGGCATGGTCAGATTATTGAGAAGCTGGTGCCAGACAGCAGAAGACCTTTTTTTGCAGAGACCGCTTGGTGTCTTTGTGCTACCCTGGCTGTTGTAATATTTTCAGCTGCTGCTAAAACATGTTTTGAAGACTAAAAATTAAATCTGCTGGGCACTCCTGAGGGATGAAGTGGAGGTTAGAATTCAAAATGTCTTGAAACAAGAAAACAAGAGAATTAACATGAGCACAAACACAACCACACTTTTTCTTTGCTTTCTTTATTGTGTACTGCTTGCACATAATTCTACTTCTTTACTGAATAATGAGCTAAGAAGATCCTTTGCTCTGTGTCTCTGAAAGCCAAATGGAGATTTTCCTTTCTTAATATAATTTTAACTGTAGTAAAGCATAGTATAATGTCTTTTCACTATTCAACCTCTGAGATGCTTGCACAACAAGGAAAGTACTGGAAATCTGAGTAGTTCTTCATTCTAGCCCACCACAATGTATAAATATTGTTTTCTGTTTGTTTTGCCTTTTTGCATGTGTGTGTTTGTGAACCTGTATATAGCCAGGAGATACATGCATGCCTAGATACCATCATTTTTTACATCTAGACATTGATGCACTCTGAGAAGGAACAGTTATAAAACTCTAAAATATACACATGGAAGTAAAAAAGAAAAAAACAAAGTCAGCAATCAAAACAGACCATAAATATCCCTGATCTCACAGTATACTGCTATTGGGTGGAAAAAAGTTTATTTTCTTCATAGTAGCTTGTATGGGGATATCTTTTGGATTTGTGTTGACATCATGCTCAGCAAAAAAGGTGAGGGAAGCAGAAGGATGTGGGGACATTCAGAATGATGGTGTCTGTTTTTCTAACTAATCATTACTTGTGATGTTGTCCTGCTTTGCAGGAGATGGATGAACACCTCCCTGGTGATGGGAAGTGGTGACCGAATTCCTTGTTTTGTTTTGTTTGCACTTGCAGCTTTGGCTACCTATTTAACTGTCTTGATCTCAACTCACAAGTTTTCTCACTTTTCCTCTTCTGGTTCACTCCTCCATCTCATCAGGGTGGCAGTGAGTGAGTGGCTGTAGGGGGCTGAGCTGCCTATGTGCGTTAAAATATGACAGAGTTAGTGCAGAAAGCAGACTATATTACATTGACGTAGTATGATTCAATATGTCCTTGTGCCTCCCGTATCTGTGGAAGAACGGGTCATAACTTTACTCAGGACAAGCGTAATACTGGCAGTCCTCTTGCCTTTTTATACAGCAGCAGCAGCAGAAATAAAGGGAAAGCAGTGATTCTCAGTAATGGAAGAAGTGAGCCTGAATTGCTTGGTACCCACTTTATCAGTGAAAGCTTAGAAGGCATCCCTTTAATTTCATGGTGGAGAACAGACATTTCTTACAGTGCTATACACACAAAAAAGTGAGATAAAAAAATAAAATTTAAAAAGAAAAATTAAAAAAGAAGAAAGGAATGGGAAAAAAAAAAAAGAAAAACCCAAACAATTGCAGGGTTCATTGTAGTGCCTACAATAAAATAGGAAATTTCCAAGATTTGTAACAGTAAAATAGAGTAAGAAAAATTGATGGCGATCAACTGTGACGTTAACAAGATTAGGAGATTATTAACAGGGAAATCCTATAGTAAATTAGGTTACTTTTTCTTTGTTTTTGAAGATGAATAATATCTTTTTTTTTCTTAAGAAAAATAAAAAAACTGCATCTGCTGTATTATTGATACTTGTTGGTAGGGGTTTATTGTTGACTTGTTTTTTTTTGGGGGGGGAGGGGTGGAGCAAGTGCAAAATAGTTCTCCTGTATGATTATATGCTAAATCTCATTATTGGAAGTAATACAAGTGTGCAAATGAAAACTTTCCTTGGTGAATATAGGTTGCATTATAAAGTTTTAAAAGAGAAAAATCATATTGGGAAAAAACAATGCGGTGGTATTGTGAGTTTTTATGAATAAATAAGGTTTATGTTTAGAATATTTTTCATTCAGTATGTACAGAGATGGTACATACACATTGATTATCGTGAATACTTCAGTTTCATAGTATTACTTGTTTAAAAATAAATGCATATGCATTGTCATACGTATAGTCTTGACTACAAAACATACTCAGATTTCTGAAATTTAAAAAAAATATGTTTTGAGCAGCTTTACCTACTGCTTGTGTAACAGGAGACTTTTATAGATTCTTATCTTCATTAATATTATAATTTTTGCATTTTCTGAACCCAATCATAACACTGCTCTTCTCCGTACTATTTATCCTGCTATAGGATGGCTTCTGTGTGTTTTATATAAAAATATATTTTAAAAAATTTGACTGCAAATCCATGGGTTCTCACTTCCTTTGGAAATGTAGCAAAGTTTAAAATCCAAGAATTTTATGCTAAAATGTAATTTTTTAATTATCCATTAGTTATATAATCTCATTATTCACTATATTTTAAGATAGTTGCCTCATTTTTCATTATATGTGTTCTGAAGTAACACAGAAAAATAAAAATAGCTGAATACCAAGAGAAATGTAAAATTTATTAAAGAACTAATTTTGAAACATGAATCTGTTGAATATTAAAAAGTTATGAGATCTAATTTAGGAAATGTCTAAACCAATATTAAAGCAGTATTGATATCGCTCACTTCCATGCATTGGTTCACAGTGCGGATTGTAAATATAAACGTAAATGCTGTGCTAAAGATTTAAAATAAAGCTAAAATCAAAGAAGAAATCACAGTAATAACTTACACTAACCAAACAAGAAATTATAACAAATAACACCATGTCAGTGCTCCAGTGCTGTAATGATTTTAAATTAGAAAAGCAACATTTACAGAACAGGTTGTTCATTTAACATTCTTAGGATCTGTCAATAAGATCACTTTTGGCGTGAAACAGACTATTTATTTTGATTAAAGGAAAATCTCTCAATGAAAATACTCTTGAGCAAATAGCAGGAGAGGTTCTTGACTTGTTCAGTGCCTAGAGCATTCTTGCATATCACAAGGCTTTGATAAAGAAGCAAATAGTGCTTGAGGATCTGAAAAAATGTCAATGCAGTTTGTGGATAGCCTGTTGAGATTACTGAAGAATATTGTTCCAACAAAGGGTGGGAAGCTAGAGATCTGATTAACTCCTCGGCTGCACTGTTTGTCGTTATTTAAAATGTACTACTTGAATGATGGTAAGAGTGCTCTTTCTTACTGAAATAAACTTTCTAATGAGTCATTCATGCTGAGTAAAGCAGATATCAAATAATGCATAACAAAGATTAGCTGGCTGCCAGAGTTTTGTTTTGATTCCTTTTCTGTAAAAAACAGTCATGTCTATGAAAGTCTCGGTGCACAAGTCAGTTTCTTCCACTCTGTTGTGTACATTGTGCCTTTGGAGATATTTGCAGACCAGAGAAATATAATTCACATCAGTGATATAAGGACTGCAGCAATATAGTTTGACAGGTACTACTCCACTATGTATAAATGTGTTATGCTTGCTATTCTCATTTACTTTGGCTGCTAAAATGTCTTGAAGCTGACCTTGCAAGGAGTTAAGGTATCATCTGGATGAGGAGCCTACCTCTTCAGAAACAATGAGGGCATAAATTGCTTTGTTTAGTTATTTTTGCTCTAGAAGTTAAAAAAGCCCATACAATCTTACACAAAAATAAATGACATAAAGGAAAATATGAAGAACTATAGTATCATGTTATGTAGTAACACATTAAAAGCAGAATTCAGTTTTAAAGGACACCTGCTTTATTTTACAGAGAACCATGGATAGAAAGTGTTTATTTTCCTCAGAATATTTTTGTTTGGCTTTGGTTTTCAGCTGACAGCCAAACATTTCAGTTTTTAAATGCAGAAATATCAAAATCTTTATTTAACTCAGTATAATATAAATACAATAGATACAACTTAACTAGTAGGTATAACCTGAAGAGAAAACAGAAATTTAAGATAACCAGATTACAGACCCAAGTCTTGGTAATAATTGAGGCAGATCCAATTATATGCAAGCCCAAAAAAACAGGAAGCAGGAAGCCTTTTTCATTATGCAAGTATATGACTTACATTTTTTGTCTCTTTAGGTCACCTGGAAGAGTTGAGTTGGAAATAACTTACTTCTATTCACATTGTTTAAACAATAGATTGATTAATAATTCTAACAGAGCTTATAACTTCTGCTTTAAACAACTTGACTTCTTATGCAACTTTCTTCAATCAATGCTTGCACATTACTGCCCAGTAAAAAGAACAAGCTTGATACTGATAAAGTTGAATATTGTCTTTATTTGCACTGAGACCTTAACAACTCTTTTATTTTTTTGAATCATGGGTACGCAAGTTTCCAATAAAGGTTCATTTGCCATTGTAAAAAGTTATCCTTGATTACATGGAATTTGTTCCAGTCAACAGGACTCTACACAATTTGCAATACAATCCTCAGAAGTAATTCATAAGAGCAAAGACAAGTTGATGTGCATGCTGGAAGCAGGTTATATCACTATTATTTTCATAAGTTTAGGACAAAAAGAAGAAGGCATATAATATTAAAGAGATCATCCCTAGTTCAAGAGCTAGGCCAACGTCTACATTTTCTCCACTTCAGTGTAAATCACTAAAACTGCTTGAGAGCTGATGATAGCTATGATCTGATATAATGGTTATGTTAGTTGTGCTCTTGTTTCCCTGTCATACCAATGTACAGATAGATAAAAATGAAACAACATTATATTCTGTGGATAAGGTGGATTATATTTTACTAACACATATTTCTGAAGAAACTTCTTGTTTGTACTTGTGAAAGGACCTGTTCCAAGTGTATTTGATAATGAAGGTCTGGAGATAAAAACATCTGATGTATTTAACCAGTTACACATGAGACAATTCAAATTGCAAAGTTTGACAATAATTCAAAGTGTAAAAAACGTCAGCATCCATCATGTGTTTTATAAATCTAAGGAAAATTTAAATCATATCTAAATATAATGACAGCATCTATTTCAATGTTATAAACAATATATTTAAAATATATAATGTGAATATACTGACAAAATTCATTGGAAAGATATTATCAGAATAAATTCTTCAAACATTTAAACATTGGTTTGCTGTGCATGGGTTATTCATATGTATACAGTATTACATAATACAAATTAGCTCTGCTCATACAATGGGTATAGGTCCCACGTGTCAATGTTCCTAACAATCACAAGCTAAGAGCTCCCATCTAGTTAGCATGTTCCTATTTGCCCCAGCAGAAGTCTATGCATGGCCTTACAGTTACCTTTATACTACAGAACACTTCATTTTTTTTTGATCTTGCTCTGCTACTGCAATTTTCTAGTGCTCTTGCTTTGCTCAAAGATACCTACATCATTAGAAACACACCCATTTTCAGAAATGCATTTGTATATATTCTTCTCAATATATATATATTCTCAGTTCAACTCAACCTGAGTTGTCTACCCCATCTGTGCTTATTTCTGCTTCAATATTTGCCTTATTATTCCCAACCCATCTTTTCACCTCAGAGTTCACCATTCTTCTTAGTTCAAAATAGACCTTATTTTAGTTCTGTCACTTACTGTCAAAGAGATTATGTAAATGTATTTCTGGCCCTATATGAAGCTTTACTTTCTTCAAAGCAGTATGACAGATGTGCTTGTGGCTGGCAGCCATACCCTTAAGACAAAGTGATGATTGTTCCTTCCTGAACTGATTTGCCTTTTACCTGTGTTGTGTTTCCAGAGGTTTTCAGAAGGAATTGGAACCAGTTCTCAAGCAGGAGGGCAAATGAGCACCAGGAAGAGATGAAATGAATATCAGCCACGGATTTACATCTGAAAAAAGGCAAGAAATGGAATCAAGAAACAGGTGGCTAAAGAAGCCGGTGATATAATAAAGAAATACAATAGAAGAAATATACCTTCAATTAAAAGCATTCATTCATTTTTACTTCCAATGGTTTACTTCTAATGATGTATTATATTTGTTTTTTACGGCTATATTTATATAGTTATAGATAATTATACGTGTGTAAATGCCTCAATACCAAGTCACCTGAGTTAATTTAGTTTAGCAATATAGCAATATTTACTAAATATATAAAGAATCAAAAATGTTTTAGTAGTGACACAGAATAATTACTATCATTAATTTGTGTTAGTTTGGTGTTCTTCCAGATATGTTTAGCTTTCATGAGGGTTCAGTATCCTATTGGCAAATACACAGCAGCTGTGTGTGTTTATATACTTTGGTCTTCCACCACTGCTAATTTAAGATGTTTTCTGAGGGACCACTAATAACTTCTGCAAGGAACTTTACATCTGATAATATGTTGCATCTATGTCAGCTAAAATCTAGCTTCATTACTCTTATTCCCTACTTACCGTAGTGAAATAAAAGTCTTCCTCCTTTTTGTTAGTACATACTCTGTTTTCCACAGCTTTTCTGGCCTCTGAGGAGCTAGTACTTCACCATATGTCCCCTCTGCATGTCCACTAAAACTGTTACATGAAAGGTCCCATAGTGAGTGTTTCTTAGGCTTTCTTAATGAAGCATAGATTTTTGTTTCTACATTTCTATAAATTAGGTAGAAAGAAGTTCTGCTTAAATATACACTGCAGATCAGTTCATATATTGGTTTTCAAGTAAGTTTCTAATTTTTTTCTCTGTGAATTCTGACTATCCAGTATAAAAAATATCAAGCGCCCCTAATTTGAGAGTGCAAATATGTCCTAGGTTCAGCTATAGCAGTTATTTTTCTCCTTCTTAGTAGCTGGTGCAATGCTGTGGTTTTGACTTTTAGCCTGGAAACAACACTGATAACACTGATGTTTTTAGTTGCTGCTTAGTAATGTTTTCTCTGACCAAAGATTTTCTGAGTCTCATGCTCTGCCAGGGAGTAGGAGAAGGTGGGAGGAAGCAGAGACAGGACACCTGACCCAAACTAGCCAAAGGGGTATTCCATACCACACCACATCATGCCCAGTGTATAAAATGGGGGCAGTTACCCAGAAAGGCTAGTTCACTGCTTGGTCTGCCTTGGTATTGGTCAGCCGGTGGTGAGCGGTTGTATTCCCTTCCCTTGTTATTTCCCTTATCATTATTATTATTGGTGGTAGCAATAGTGGTTTGTGTTACACCTTAGTTACTGGACTGTTCTTATCTCAACCTATGGGAGTTACTTTCTTTTGATTCTCCTCCCCATCCCTCCAGGAGCGGGAAGCGGAAGGGAGGGAGTGAGAGGGAGACTGTGTGGTTCTGATTTACGGCTTGGCTTAAACCACAACATATGGATTGCAGTCTTTAGCCATTCCCATTGAATTCAGTGGCTCAGGTGCCACTATCCAAGACTGCAGTTGTTAATCTGCTTCTAAATATTAGCAATCTGAGACTCAAATGCAATTATTCATATCTTTATTAACTCAAGTTAATATGGGCTGAAGTTCTCTGAATTCTGAATCTTCTGAGATTGAGCTGTTAGTTTGTTGCTGGTGGGTTTTTTCTGTTGGTTTTGGGGTTTTTCTTTTGCTCTTTGCTTTTCTTTTTTGTTAGCTTTTTGTGGGTTTTTTGTTTGGGGATTTTTCATTGTTTTTTTGTTTTGTTTTGTTTTTGTGTGTGCAATTTTTAATAAAGTATCAGATCAAAGCTTCTTAGAAAAGGTATTATTGATGCTGCAATACTCCCAGCAGAATTGTCTGGCTCCTTCGTATAAACAAAGTGACCCAGCTGCAATGAGCAACTTGAAGTATCAGGATTTAATCAATTATCTGAAAAAAATCAAATGACCTGTGCTTTCATCTCTGTCTTTCAGGAATGTAATAAATCTGCTCTTACATAGGCAGTTTTTCTTTTTCTTTGCTTTATTCTTTTCTGTAGCTTCTATAGAATTTTACAGATGTCATGTTTTCCCAATTTAAAATTATAATCTGGTATGGAATAAGGGGTGGATAATGTCCTGGTTTGACCAGTAGCAGTCATTTTTCCCCTCTTGGTGGCTGGTGCAGTGCTGTGTTTTGACTTTCGGGCTGAGAACGGTTGCTGATAGCAATTATGTTTTGAATTACTGCTCAAATGTTTGGTTTGTCCAAGGCCTTTTCTGAGCTCATGCTCTGCCAGGGAGGAGGGGAGGATGGGAGGAAGGAGAGACAGGACACCTGACCCGGGCTAGCCAAAGAGGTATTCCTTACTACAGCACGTCATACCGAGGAGGTAACTGGGAGAAATACGGAAGGGCGGGAGCTCTAGGGGGATGGAGGAGGTATCAGTCGGTGCTCGGTCGGGCAGGGTGGGGTGAGTTATGGGTCGGTGGCTGGTGAGGTGTTGTATTCTCTTCACTTGTTATTGGCTTTATCATTATTATTTGTAGTAGTAGTAGCAGTAGTGATTTGTGTTATGCCTTAGCTATTAAACTGTGCTTATCTCAATCCGTGGGGGCTACATTCTTTGGATTCTCCTTCCTAACTCTCCGGGAGCTGGGGGAGCAAAGGGGGGAGTGAATGAACGAGCTGTGTGTGGACTTGATTTAACCACGACAAATCCTTATGGATATTATGAAATAATTCAGTTAGATCAGAAGATTTTCAGATTTCAGAATTATATATATGTAACATTGAAAGTTAGTGTATTTTTTATGCTTTCACTCAAAGAGGTCAATATGCAAAGAAAATAATTTTTACTTGAGACTTGAGTTTTAGTGTAACTGGAATAGTTTTGAAACTTTTTGAAGCTATTGTGTGCTCACTATGTTGAGAAAAAAAAAAGTATTCTCTCAGAATGAATCTACGGTTAGAAACTCCAAAAAGTTTCATCTGGCCAGTCTTAGATATCTGTTTCATGAAATGCATTGCTCTCTGACGATATCTATTTCACCCCAGTGTGTATAAAGGGAGCCTGAAGCAAGGCAAGGTATCTGTAAGTTAGATTTTATGTTAGCTGAAACCCATTTTATGTATATATAAGGCTTCAAAAGCAGAAAAAGGACAAATCATGGAGGAGAAAAGTTTACTGTTGCTTACAGCTGTGTCTTGAATTGGAAAAGCTTGTTCCTGTGCATCTCAGCCCCTGGCTCAGCCACAAGCAGTCCATACCATTACTGTGGAGATGATAATTTAGTGCTGTCACCACAAATAACTTCAGTTTCACAAGCATGGGGATGATGTTTCCTACTCATTTTGCTACTTTGAAATACTTTCAATATCCCCAGTTACAGATAAACTAGAAAAAAAAATTGTCCCCCCTACTTGAAGCATAGTTTTTCAAACTATGGCCTTGACAACTGGATGTACCACTAGGAATTAATTGACCAATGTTTCCAGTCCCTGTGAATGGGCAACAGCAATATGCTCCTTTAACTAATCCCAGACAACACATACATGTTCTGATAATTAAAGCAATTTACTCATCTCATCTGGGACTTAAACATACTGCAGCAAACAAATGGCAATACTAATTACTAATAATTAATAACCATTATTTGCAATGATTTTGGCAGAGAAAGCAAACATGCTTTGGTCTCTGTTTCCTTAAAGTAACAGCCATTTGCTTTAAGTTTCTATATGTAAAGACTTCATTGGCTTCTCTGCTGAAGTAATTACTCCTGTTAGTAAAGACTTTCATTTACATAGGTAAATCCTTAAACTAGATGGGAAACATCAAGATGATCTGCACTGGTAAGCAAAATGAGCAGATTACACAGGTGGAGGGCAAGTATATAATTGATTCAGAGAAGTAGACTAAAAATACAAACAAAAGACACTATATTTTGCATGTCATACACAATACTGGCCCTTCTTACCATCAGATCACTGTGCACTGCTATACTAGTGTGTGAGGCTTACCAGACTGATACATTTCTTAAGGACTGCTTTGAGTTGTGACAATAAGAACTCATAAAAATTTGCGATTCAGAGGTGAGCCCTCAGGACAATAAGAGGCTAAAACATCTTTCTGTCTTCTCTTGTTTTGGACTTACTTTGTGCCAAACATACGCCTGATCAGAAAATCTCTGTGTGCTCAGAATTGGATTAAAGATTTATCTCTTTATATATTTTTTTACTGCCAGAAAAAAAATCAGTATGAGTAGGCATGGAGTGAAGAAGAAAAAAAAAAAAGAAGAAGAAACAGACAGGGACAAAAGGAGAGAAAAAGAGACTAAAAGATAATTTAAAAAATATTCAGTTTCATTTTAAAGTATTATATTTTTTTTTTTTGTGTAGCAGCACAGATGATTTTATTTGTATGTGGTATCATAGTGATGATACCACTGTTACCTTGGTCATTTACTGTTACCTTGGTCACATGAAAATGGTATCTTTTTGGTAGAACTTCGTATTTCTCACACATCAAAGTGACAATATTCCCTTTGCATTTTCCTCTTATGTTTTGTCTCAGCATGAGACTGTATTTTTTTCTGAAGTGCATTTTGACCTTCTGCTTCAAATTGCATTCTAATTTCACAAAATGATTGTTAGTTTAATTTGAATTTACTTTCTTCAGCATTTATACTAAATTTGCAAGATTACTGAGGATTTGACCCAGGAAAATAGAAGCACTTCCACATGTAACTTGGATTATTTCAGAGACATATCTCAGCAAAGCCAATAGCTCAAGTGGGACCTGATTTCAATACACACACTCATTTTACAGTTCTGCTTTATTTTATAAGGAGTCCAGTAGAAGTAAATGGACATGATTTTGATACATCTTTCTTTGTGTGCTGAAAAATAAATTACCCTTTCAGTTGTATATGTCTGGCTCTCAGAATAAGATAATTCAGTGTTTCATGGAAACCTGCTTGAGTGAAAATTAAATGTGTCATTTTTTGTCCTGCCCTTCATTGATCTGGAAAACAGTTAGTTGCTCTCCTCTCAGTAGCTTTTCTTTATGCATTTGAAAACTAGTATCATGGTATAAAACAAATTTCAGTTTTTCTAGATCAAACAATTCCAATTTCTTTAATCTCTTTTTTATAAATCTCATTTTAAAGCTGATAAGATTTGTCTTTTTTTAAAAAAAAGCACAGCACCGAAGTATCCTATAAGTTTGTGTAGTTTCTCTAATTGTTTCAATTCATGTTTTTTAAAGGTCTGCAGAACAAGAAAAAATAGAATATTAAAAGATTTACCTTCCACATGTTCTAGACATGCAATTCAGAAATGCCTATGGTTTCTTTTATGTTCTTTATAATTTAAGAAAATACCTTTTGAGGGCAATGGATATTCTTTAAGAAAGAGACCTTGCGGAGATTAAAATAATTCTTAGGTTTTGTTTTAAGGATTTATTATTTTTGAGGGGAGAGGAAATACTTGGCTTTCTTGTTTACAGCCATTTTCTTAATATACTTCAAAATAAATTTGCTATTTTGGTTAACTTTCTGGTTTTATTCAGCTATTCAGGCTGTTGCTTCATCTATATGTCCATTTTAGACTTCCACATTTGATTTTTTTTTTCAATGCAGTGTTTCTTCTGCTTTTATACTGAATTTACTCTTACTGATTTCATCTCATTTCTACAATTAATCATGATAATTCTAAATTCTAATCCTATTCCTCATATATTTTATAATTCTGCCAAGGTTGGTGACAGCCCATGTATCTAAGTGGGTTTGTCTATTTCACCATACAAGATATTAATATAAATAGTAAATAGTATTTTTCCAAGACAGGTTCATTACGTCAATTGCTGAGGTGAGTAGCTCGAGACAGGACGCCTTCAACACCGGAGCAGGGGAAGCTCAGCGTCCAGCAGCCTCAACTCAGAGTGGAGACAGCCATTGAGGGAGCCTCAAGTCCTGCACAGAACTTGCCCAAGAGCCGGCAGCTCGGCTGACGCGAGCAGCGGACTCACAGGGGGCGGAGCCAGGAAGAGCGGCAGCAGCCCTGACTGGGTAAAAACCTACCCCAGGGAGCGTGAGCAGCTAGGGTGGGTTGAAGCAGTTTACACGGGCAGGTGAGTTGGATGGAGAGTCCTCGCCGTATGATCAGGGCCCGGCCTGGGAGCTCTGCTCTGGCTGCCCCAGTGGTGGCCAGCGTACGCACCCAGACAGAGCCGATGAGAGGGAAGGCTGCAGTGCAGAGCTCGGAGTGTAGAGAGTGCCTGCACTGGTCTGGTGAGGGGAGGGTGCAAAATGGGCAGGGCTGCACTCGGTGCTCCCTGTTGCGACTCCTCTTGCAGCAGGGGCTGAGCTGTGGGACGATGTCAGTAGGCTGCAAGATGTCAGGGAATCTGAGAGGAAGCAGGAATGCTTGGTCCAGGCCCAAACTCTGCAGGGGCCTCAAGCATCCACTGTAGCTCACAGAGGAAAGAAGGAGGCCATTAACGCAGGAAGCTGGGAAAGAGCAACAAAAAAAAAAACAAAAAAAAAACAAAAACAAAACACAACAACAACAAAGAAAGGATGAAGAGGACAATTAAAAGCCAGGGGCTTCCTCCTAAATCTGTTGTCCCCACCCAGAACTGCTTTGCTGTCCTGCAGGGGCCTTATGAGGAAACACACTCACACCAGAAACAGCCGACTAGTGCACTGGTAAAGAAAGTCTCTACTGGTGCCACCAGGAAAAAGCGGTGGGTTGTAGTAGTAGGAGACTCTACTTCAAAAGGCACAGAGGCATCCACCTATTGGCCTGACCCAGTCTCAAGGAAGGTGTGCTGCCTGCCAGGGGTACGGATCAGGGATGCTGCAGAGAGGCTTCCTGCTCTGATAAGCCCCACTGACGATTACCCACTTCTAGTGATTCTTGTGGGTGCTAGTGATATGGATAGCAGTAGCCTGCAGAACATAAAGAAGGATTACAGAGCCCTGGGAGAGGTGGTTAGGGGCTCTGGAGCTCAGATTCTGTTTTTGTCAATTCTCTAGGATACAGGGGAGGACCCCAAAAAGGCTAGGAGGATTGGCCAGGTTAATAAATGGTTAGATGGGTGGTGCCATAGTCAGGGGGTTGGGTATCTTGAACACTGGACCCAAGTTAGTAGACCAGGTCTACTGGGGACTGCTGGAGCTGGTCTGACAAAGAAGGGGAAGAGCAGTTTTGGTAGGAGGTTTGCCAGACTGGTCAAGGGTGCTTTAAACTAGATGTGCTGGGGGAGGGGAGCATAATTCTATCCCAACACACCAGTCAGTTCCCAGCACCTATAATAAATGCTTGGAGCAATGTAGAGATATTCCAGCTGCTCCAGCCAATGAGCTGGCTTCATTAGGGGCTCAGCTCAGGTGCCTCTATACAAACACCCATAGCATGGGGAACAAAGAGAAATTAGAGATGTGGGCACATCTATGGGGGTATGATATAATAGGCACCACAGAAACACGGTGGGATGGCTCCTGTGACTGGAGTGTTGGAATGGAAGTTTACAGGCTCTTTAGAAAGGATAGGCCTGGCAGGTGGGGAGGGGGAGTTGCTATTTATGTTAGTGATAGGCTGGAGAGTATGGAATTCTGTTGTGGACAGGTGAACAGTCAACAGAGAGTTTGTATGTCAGGGTTAAAGGGAGAACAGCTATGGGGGATGTTATTGTAGGGATCTGTTACAGACCACCTGACGAAGAGGAATCTGTGGATGAAACACTCTACAGAGAGATAAGAACAGGGTCACGCTCGCAGTCACTTGTTCTTGTGGGAGACTTCAACCACCCTGACATCTATTGGAGTGACAGTACGGCCTAGCACAAGCAATCCAGGAGGTTCCTCAGTTGTGTGGAAGACAACTTCCTTCTGCAAGCAATAGAGGAGCTGACAAGGAGAGGTGCCATGCTTGACCTTCTGCTCCCCAACAGGGAAGAGCTGGTCGGAAATGTGTCTCTCCAGGGAAGTCTTGGATGCAGTGATAACGAGATGGTTGAATTCGAGGTCTTCAAGATAGTCAGAAGAGCGTGCAGCAAGCTCACTGCCCTGGACTTCAAGAGAGCAGACTTTGGCCTCTTCAGGAACCTGCTTAGCAAGGTTCCATGGGATATAGCCCTAGAGGATAAGGGGGCCCAAGACTCTTGGTTAATATTCAAGGATCACCTGCTACAGGCTCAGGAGTGTTGCCTCCCGACTAGAAGGAAGTACAGCAGGAAGGCCAGGAGACCTCCTTGGATGGATAAGGAGCTGCTGAGGAAAATTTGAAGGAAAAAGGAGGATTATAAGAAGTGGAAGCAATGACAGGCAGACTGGGAAGAATACAGGGATGTTGTCCAGGAAGCTAGGGATCAAGTTAGGAAAGCTAAGGCCCAATTAGAATTAAACTTAGCTGGGGATGTTAAGGATAACAGGAAGGGATTCTCTAGGTATGTAGTGAATAAAAAACAGACTAAGGAACAGCGTAGGTCCTCTCTGGAAGCTATCAGGAGAACTGGCTGCCCTGGATTTGGAGGAAGCTGAGGTTCTGAATGGCTTCTTTGCCTCGGTCTTCACTGGCAAAGGCTCTGACCACACCACCCAAGTCTTGGAAGGCAGACACAGGGACTGCGAGAATGAAGACCTTGGGCCCACTGTACGAGAGGATCTGGTTCGAGACCATCTTAAGAACCTAAATGTGCGCAAGCCCATGGGACCTGATGAAATACATCTGCGGGTCCTGAAGGAGCTGGTGAATGAAGTTGCTAAGCCACTGGCCATCATAGTTGGAAAATCATGGCAGTCAGGTGAAGTTCCCAATGACTGGAAAAAGGGAAATATAACCCCCATTTTCAAGAAGGGGAAGACAGATGACCATGGGAATTACAGACCAGTCAGTCTCACTTCTGTGTCTGGCAAAATCTGGGAGCAGATTCTCTTGGAAGGCATGCTGAGGCACATGAAAAAGAGTAAGGTGCTTGGTGACAGCCAGCATGGCTTCACTAAGAGAAAATTTTGCCTATTCTAATCTATTCTAGAATATTCTATTCTAGTCTACAAAAGTAATTAACACTGGAAAGGCCACATTAGAGAGAATGCCTTTGAATAGCATTTCATTAGCTTAGGTCTCTGTAACAAAGCACTGCATTGTGGAGTGGAGGTATGTCCTTGGAGTCCTCACTTGAAATATTTTTCCAGTTTGAAAAGGTAGCTATTATTTGTGTGTTTGTTTATTTTCAGCTGGCTGTGTAGCCACTTTACAATCATTACATCTAGAACACATTTCTCTGTTTCCTTTTAAGTTTATGTCAACAGCTTTTACTAAATAAAGATTCCTGTGGTTTTTCTATCAACTCTATTCCATCCTTCTCACCTCTTAAAAAATGTAACCAAGATAGTTCTGCATAGTTGCTGTTGAAAAATCTGTAATTTCTGATTCTGATTTCTCCTCAGCTCTCAAAAATTTTAAGTAGCAGTTGAGAGATAACAATGAGAAGTCCTGCAGTTCCTATCTATTATACATTTCTTCAAGCCCTGCAGTCTTAAATATTTCTATCTTTAGCTGAATACCCTTTAAACTGTTCTCTCTCTCCATTCTTGCTTATATCTATACATACATGTTAATTTTAGCCTCTGGCCACAGTCAACCTTTTTCATTAATTCTCAGGGGAAAAATGGAAGGAGAGGAATCATGTCAGTCTCTTATGTATTATCTGTTATGTCTGCTGTAACTAAATCAGTGCTAGGTTTAGAATGCCTCAGAAAGATGCACTATGCCTCATAGCACCCTGTGAGGCACTACCTCAATATAGACCAATCAAGATAATAGCTATACTGCTTTAAAAGTTGGAAATAAAATTTGCTTGAGTTCAATAGGAATCTTTACAGTGACTTCAGCAGAATTTGGGTCAAGTATTTAGGACAAGGTACTGGAACAGTCTTTAAGTACGAAATGTTTATCAAAAATGCAATTTCCAACTTTGTAAGTATCAATTGTTGTTGATTTCTAAATCTTCCATGGTCAAGTTCACTGAATCTCCCACTGAACCTTTCTCTGCTACCTGCTGTCGTGGTTTAAACCAAGTCCCCCAACTCCCGGAGAGTTAGGAAAGAAAATCCAAAGAATGTAGCCCCCACGGATTGAGAGAAGAACGGTTTAATAGCTAAGGCATAACACAAATCACCACTGTCATTACTACTACAAATAATAATGATAAAGCAAACAACAAGTGAAGAGAATACAACACCCCACCAGCCACCGACCCATAACTCACTCCACTCTGCCCGGCCGAGCACCGCGTGCTCCCTCCTCCATTTTTCTCCAGAGCTCCACCCTTCTAGCTCTCTCTCTCCCAGTTGCATCCTGGGCATCACGTGCTATGGTATGGAATACCTCATTGGCTAGCCTGGGTCAGGTGTCCTGTCTCTCCTTCCTCCCAGACTCCCCTCCTCCCTGGCAGAGCACGTGCTCAGAAAAGGCCCTGAACAAAAACACCCTCAAAACATGCTCGCAACTGTTCCCAGCCCAGAAGTCAAAACACAGCACTGCACCAGCTACAAGAAGGAGAAAAAATGACTGCTACTGCTCAACCCATGACAAGTGCTCTCTTTTATACACACATTTCCCAGCCTTTGACAAGGAGCTACAGGAAATAGCAGCAACAGGTAAAGCAACCAAACTTGCTACACCTGTTGCACATAAAGGCCTTTGCCAGGCTAAATGAAAGCCAAACAAGGAACATGACAGCAACATGATGGAAGCCACTGTCAGGTCACAGAATTTAGAAGTAGGGATAATGCAATTTCTGCAAAATGTTGCATCCTAATGCCATCAGTGGTGCTTTCAAACAGGCAGCAACAGCATGATTGTGTTGGGTTGTGGAAGGCTGGATAAGCAGGTATGTTTGGATAAAGAATATTAATCAGACTGCTTTCCTCATCTTTTCGAAGACACCATCTATACTAGACAGAATTATCCTGAGGGCAAGAGACACACCCAGGTTAGTCCAGACTGATCCATATCTGGTTACTGTGGCCTTCTGATGGCTGACAGGCCTTTGGATCTGCTTTGCAAAGAGAAACAATGACTTTATACTAGGTAGGTAGTATAGATATAACAAATGACTGTAAATATATGAAGCAGGAATGGAAATTTTTCTGTTTTGGTGGAAAAATTATATTTCATAATCTCTTAATTTTGAAATAACTTAGATAAAGAGTGCCATGGATACAAGGTTCTGCATGTAAAATGCATGAAATTGTGTGTGCAGGTAGCACATACATTCCTTAAGGAAACCTGATTCTAGTAAGCTATGTGTTGATAGTGAGCATTCTTTCTTACTGAGCTCAGCTGCCTGTACTATTAGTTGCTTGAACAGTCTGATAAGCTTTGCCGAAGTAAATGTTTGCTCTCCTAATCAATTTCTGCACATACTTCATGCATTAGCACTGAGATAATTTCTAGCATGTATATTAAATGTGACCACTATTTTTGGAGGATCGAGGAAGGCAATATCAAGGAAGCAAGGTTATCCTGTGCTGGTTGACACTAGTGTCAAAAATGTTTACGAGCCTTGTTTCTTTCAATGCTATAGGTGTGTCCCTATACAACTCCTTTAATGGAGACAGAGAGCTTCCTTCAACATCAAAACTCAAAACTTTGTCTTAGGTCAACTAATTTCACTTATTTATTCTCTCTAGTCTTACTGTCTTATATAGAAACCTAAACTCTTCCATTTTTTTTGGTGAGCCTGCTGGTGTTAATTGTCTTATCACATCCGACCCAGTCATCTCAGACTAGACAAAAAAGACATAAATCTGTCTTTTCAGTGCAAATGATTGATAGCAGTCCTCTTGTGCTGAATAGCTGAATCCTCTTTCACTAGTCTTCATATGCAATAGTAATTTAAAAAGAAAATTGTGTTTCCACTGTTAGACTACTGTTGAGTAGAATTCCCTTGCATGAAAAATATCACAGGGAAAAGTAGGCATATTAATGCAGGTGTTACAAATCTTTGGGTAAAAATTATTGTCATGGTTTGAGCATGTTTTGAGGGTGTTTTTGTTCAAGGTTTTTTTTCCAGCCAGGTGGAGGAGGGGAGTCCGGGAGGAAGGAGAGACAGGACACCTGACCCAGGCTAGGCAATGAGGTATTCCATACCATAGCACGTGATGCCCAGGATGCATACTGGGAAGGAGAAAGCAGGGGGGGGGGGGCTCTGGAGAAAAATGGAGGAGGGAGCACATGGTGCTCGGCCGGGCAGGGTGGAGTGAGTTATGGGTCGGTGGCTGGTGGGGTGTTGTATTCTTTTCACTTGCTGTTTGCTGTATCATTATTATTTGTAGTAGTAAATGGCAGTAGGGGTTTTGTGTTATGCCTTAGCTATTAAACCGTTCTTATCTCAATCCGTGGGGGCTACATTCTTTGGATTCTCCTTCCTAACTCTCCGGGAGTTGGGGGACTTGGTTTAAACCACAACAATTATTAACAGGCATTTGAAACAATAAGAAAAAATAAAAACAATGCAAGAAAAGCAAAAATTAGGCCACATTGAGAGTGGGCAAAACAAAACAACAACAACAAAAAAAATCTGAGCAAGTCTATGAAGAACTCTAAAGAACAGATTAATCTGAGACTCTTCCCAACAAAAAAAAATCTGAGCAAGTCTATGAAGAGCTCCAAAGAACAGATTAATCTGAGACTCTTCCCAAGTTTCTTTTTCCCTCCTTTTTCCTAACAGTTGACTTTCAACTTAGCTCTTTGGCTACTGTTTTTACTGTGGCTTCAGAGATGAAAAAAATATGAAAGTTTCCTTTATAATTTTCATAACTCATACTGTTTAACAGGAAGTTACTATGTCAAGTACATGACAAAACAATGTAAATTTTTTTTGTTGTTATTATTCTTAAACTTGTTATTATTGAAACTGGTAAAACAAGGAAAAATTTCAGAATAGGAGGTAATACCTATGCCATGCAATCTTTTATTTTAAGTAGTAGCAGTAGAGTATATTTTGAGATGGAACCAGATAACTATCTTTATATCATTGGCAGGAAATATCAGCGTTGTCTACATAGAATGAAAGATACCATTTCTGTCAATTTTAATATCACATGGCCTTACAAGCAGCAAGGGGGGCATAGAAACTAATGGAAGAGTGAGAGTAGTGTTGGAAATGTATGTGAAGATAAAATGTGTCTTTCTATGAAATTGAAGATATTTTCCATGCCTGGGGAAAATGCAGTAGAAGAAATCCAAACTCTTCATTTGGGTCTGGTTTATATGACTTCATCTTGCCAAAGATGTCTGTACAAAGAGATAGATTTATATTTTTCTATAACTTTTGATGATGCAAAGCATAATCTCAGAAGCCACAGTTTACTCTCTGACTGTGCAGCAGAATGATGAATAAGAAAAAATCAACAGAATGTAACGCAGCATAGTCCAGGTTTGTCGTGTAAATGAACAGTTGGGAGCTAAGTGTTGGTTGAGATCAGATTCTGAAATGTTCTGTTGGGTCTGTGAGGCAAGCTGACAGAGAAAATAGTGGGCCTTGGGGAATACTGACAGAATTCCTGCAATATGCACAAAGCCTGGAGTGGCAAGCCAGTACCTGAATGTAAAAGGAAAAAGCTGGGGTAGATAAAGAAAGAAAAGGTAAGAGAACTTAAAGGTAACAATTGAAAAAGTTAACGTATGTGAAATAAAATAAAATAACCCAATAAATGTCAGACTGTGTGGACCAGATCTCAGAAATAAAATATAATTCAATACCTGAAATATATATTTTAACTGAGATGGCTTCATGCTGCAAGACTCAGTTCAAGAATGTGCAGGTGTGAGATTTTGATTTACCTCATCAGATACAAATACCACTGTCCTGGTTTAAGCCCTGTCAGCAAGTCAGCCACACAGTTTCTCTCTCCCCCAACTCCACCCTCACCCCCCTCCCCCCCCTTCTTGCCCTCCCCCTGCTCCCAGAGGGATGGGGACAAGAATCAAAAGAATGCAACTCCCACAGCTTGAGATAAGAACAGTTTAGTAACTAAGTGTTGTGGTTTAAACCAAGTCCCCCAACTCCCGGAGAGTTAGGAAAGAAAATCCAAAGAATGTAACCCTCACGGATTGAGAGAAGAACGGTTTAATAGCTAAGGCATAACACAAATCACCACTGTCATTACTACTACAAATAATAATGATAAAGCAAACAACAAGTGAAGAGAATACAACACCCCACCAGCCACCGACCCATAACTCACTCCACTCTGCCCGGCCGAGCACCGCGTGCTCCCTCCTCCATTTTCCTCCAGAGCTCCACCCCTCCAGCTCTCTCTCTCCCAGTTGCATCCTGGGCATCATGTGCTATGGTATGGAATACCTCATTGGCTAGCCTGGGTCAGGTGTCCTGTCTCTCCTTCCTCCCAGACTCCCCTCCTCCCTGGCAGAGCACGTGCTCAGAAAAGGCCCTGAACAAAAACACCCTCAAAACATGCTCGCAACTGTTCCCAGCCCAGAAGTCAAAACACAGCACTGCACCAGCTACAAGAAGGAGAAAAAATGACTGCTACTGCTCAAACCATGTCACTAAGGTATAACACAAATCACTACTGCTACCACCAATAATAATAATGTTAAAGGAAATAACAAGGGAAGAGAATACAACGCCTCACCACCTGCCAACCGATAACACCTCACCCTCCCAACTGAGCACTGACCAATACCTAGTCCAACCCCACAGTGAACTAACCCTTCCGGGTGACTCTCAGTTACATCTTGGGCATGATGTGGTGTGGTATGGAATACCCCTTTGGCTAGTTTGGGTCAGGTGTCCTGTCTCTGCTTCCTCCCACCTTCCCCCACTCCCTGGCAGAGCATGAGACTCAGAAAATCTTTGGTCAGAGAAAACATTACTAAGCAGCAACTAAAAACATCAGTGTTATCAGTGTTGTTTCCAGGCTAAAAGTCAAAACCACAGCATTGCACCAGCTACTAAGAAGGAGAAAAGTAACTGCTATAGCTGAACCCAGGACAATCGCCTTCAGAGGTAATGGCTTTATTGTGATATTAATATAAATAATAAATATAAAGACTAACTGCACTGAAAACAACCAATTTGCATCAGTAGAGTAAAACTACCCATGAGAATAAAACCAGAGTTCTACATCTGCATTGAGGTTTGGATTCCGAGTCACACAGAGCAACAGCATGCAAGAGCTTAATGCCAGTCTTTGGTTGAGGTTTGTATGTATTAGTTAGCTTATTTAATATGTTTTTACGGAGTTGTGTGTAGAGGGAAAAAAAACTATTTCAAAACCAGAAACTGTGTTTAAGAACATGATCTTTTAATAATATTTTTGATGATATATTTCTGTGTGCACATGTATCTCTAATGACTACTAGATAACTCCTATGGAGGCTTTGGTATATGCAGATCTCATTTCAGAACAGAGGTGTCTGTATGCAAAATCATACAGTATTTTAAAATCATTTCTCCTTTCTATACTTAGGGGGGAAAGAACGATAATTATTAAAAAAATGGTTGATAACATTTATTTAGAAAATGTGGTAGACTGTGTGTTACGACAAGTTATCTATGTGTATCCCCAGTAGGAAGCAGGCTGAGTATGAAGACTTAACTTTCCTCCTATCTTCTCCTTTGGTAATGTAATACATTGATGAAACAATATAAAAAGGTTCTCAGTTCCTGCTCTTTCAATCCTGTAGCTTAAAAAAAGCTGTATTCACCATTTTGTGTCTAGAACCTTACCTACATCATGAATTAATAAAAATAAGATTTTAAGCAACATGCTGGCCTAAAATGTGCATCAAGGCAACCACTTCATGAAAGTAAACAGACATATCAGAATTGCACCACCTCTTCTTTCCAGCTCCCTCCCCCAGTATACAGATACAGTACACTCTGTTTTGTAAAAATCACAAAGCTTATTTTTTGAACTGGAAGAAAGCTCACTTTTCAAAAGGCATAGAGTCACATACAGCAATGATTTGGGCTAGTAGATTCATTTGGTTGACTACTATAGTCCAGCAAGTTTGATTTCAGGACACCTGAAATATTGCTTATGAATAGGTGTGAAACCCTAACCTCAAATATGTCTACCAAAGCTAAATCCACTTCACGCCCTGCAACACAGTCTTTTCCCTGACAATTAATATAGATTTTAAGTTTTACCAATATTTAACCAGAATTCTCTTCTGCAACTGGAGGCTATCACTTGTCTTCCTTTTCTTATTGGCTTCCTTAAAGTATAGTTTTTTAGATTCAAGGACTATAATATGCTTTCTCAGTCTTCTTTGGCTATAGAATGTACATGCACAGTTTGCTTAGCCTTTTCTCAACTGTCTTGTTTTTCAAACCTTTTATTATTTCTTTGTCTCTCCTCCGAACTCTCTCCAATTATTTTTTCTTTGTTTTCTGTTTGTTTTTTTTTTTTTAAATCTGCTGCCCAAAACTGCAGCTTAGTCCAGACGAGCATGCAGTGCAACATAACCATTTCTTCTCCTTTATATGATACTTCTTTTAAAAGGACTTGAAATGAATGGGAGAAAAATTATGCTAGTTCTCTGATCTGCTCCTTTTGGAGATGTAAAGAAAGATAATATTCATGTGTATTGGGTTAATATGCCCAGCTGTTGGTAGTTGGGGGGTCAGGGGTGGCCTTGTTATTGGGGGCTGCAGGGGTGGCCTCTGTGAGAAGAGGTCAGAGCCACCCTCTGCCCAGTGGAGGAGGTGATCCAGGTGCTGCAGCAGATATTCCCTACAGCCAGATGAGGAGACCACAATGGAGGAATGGAAAAGAATATGAGGAAGGAGGAGCATCAAAGAGAAACCTCTGTGTAATGACTACAACCCACCACCACCTCATCCCCCTGCACCACCTGGGGTAGGGAGAGGAGGCTGAATTGAAGGAGTGGAGTTGAGTCTTTTTCTTTACCACTAGCAATATTATTATCAGTAATTAAATATTTTATTTGGCAATAAATTAATTTTCCTCAAGTCAAGCATCTTGTGCCCACAAAGGTAAATCTATCTGTCTTGATCTTGATTCATGACCTTCTTTACTCCTCTTCTTCCTACTTTTCTTCTCCATTCCCACGAGGAAGCAGGGGAGCAAATGAGCAGCTGGGTGGACATTTAGCTGTTTGCCAAGATTAACCCAGCACATTATGGTAGATTATTTTTAGATTAAATTATGCATATTTTTCTGTGTTTCTCATGTCTGGATTTTTTGAAATGAGAAATAATTGTGTCTAAACCCAACAAAATGTTAATAGCACACACACAAAAAAATTGTCTTGAGTGACAGCTTGTAAAAGTATCTTATTAAAAAAATAAAACTAAAATAAATTAAAAAAGAGAAAATCATCGAATAGGCTCCATCACTTTATAGAGTGAGAAAAAAAAAAACAAACATGTGAATATAGCTCATATTTTGACAGCTACTTGAATCTGCCACTATAACAAAAAAGAAATTGCCTGTTCATATGTCTACACCAGTATTTTACTTTGTATCAGGGGAATACTTCTGCAATAAATCTCCAGATCATATCCACTTCCTGTACTTAGGTTCTGATTCTGAAGAATACACATTTAATCCATTCAGATAAAAATAAACTAAAAACTGTGATCCAGGAACTTAATGTGCTCCCACTCCAGGATAGTATTCAATCCAGGGGACCAGACAATCTAATCTGAAGTGAAACATCCAAACTGTATATAATGTAGATACTGGATCTGCATCATTTGTTTTGCTGAAGACATCTGCTCCTGTTATGATTCACTGCTTGCTGCTATTCCTATAACTCTTAATAAGAGAATATTTGGTTCTCCCCTTAACAGTTCAGCTCAAAGAGAGGCAGAGGACCTGATGTATAAGGCATTGGTGATCTTTCTAAGCAAATGTCCACAATGGAGAACAAAACAACTTCTTCAGAATGGGAAATGAGTAAATTGCTGACAACTGATTTCTGATTATTACATATCCTCTGTATTGCTGACTTTGTAAAGGTAGTTCCATTTAGTAGGGAGAAATATGTGGTGGTTTTAATAAAACATTAATATTTTGGTTTGTTTTCTTTTGCTTTGTTTTGTTTTGACAGGAAATGTTATCTGCCAGGCTGCTTGGAGTTAGTTGATCCTCTAAGGTCTATGACACCAAAGAAAGTTTCCACGCAGAGTGCCATCCAGGGTCTACAGCATCTACACTTGAAATCTGAATGATGTGTGGGCTGCCTGGAAGTCAGGTATAATTAAGACTGCCTGCCAATACAGGTGCATAAACAATTAACAAAGCAGTTAGCGAAGACTGAGAATTTCAGAGCTGTTGTTCCCTCTGTCAGTTTTTAATCATCATTTGGGTCAAAAGTACTGGGAGAGAAAAATACTTCCTGTATCTCTGAGGTTTGTGGAGACTTCCTTATTGAGGTTAAGTTGTGTGCCTTTCCAAACCTGAAGGGCTATTAGGAAATTACTAATATTTGCTGATTCCTGTAGATGTGATCTGGGCAACCACTCCTGAGAACTTTCTCCATCATTACCTGGTAGGCATCCTCTTCTGTTATGCATGTATATAAAACTGATGACATAATAGCCTGTAGATCTTATTTATAATGTGCAACGGGAAGCTTCATTTGCAAATTTTTTACTTTAGTGACTTAATATGTGGTGCGATACTTATATTAATACCTTTACTTTTTTAATTCAGTTGTTAAGGTCCTTTTAGGCATTGTCATGCATGTTATATTGTTGCTCAAATTCCACTTGAATTTTGTCAGGTATCACGTATACTGACTACCAATCTCTGAATTTCTGCTTACCATCAGAGATGAGAAAATAAAAAGATGATTAGCTCATATGGCAGATTTAGTTTTGATGAGGTAACAAATCTTGCTTCTATTTTATTTTGATCAGGATTTCTGAATCAGCAAAGGTTGAGAGGGCTGCCCCAGGAGCAGGATATGTCATGTTTCTTCTTTTGGTCTGTATAATATTCCCACTTAGGGGAATATTAACATGTTAGATCCTTTGTACAACATTCCTCTCTGTCAGCACCTTGCTTTGAGACTTCTGTCCTCAAAAAAATGACACTTGGCATATGACTACAGTGGCTTGGGGACTGGATGGATTCATCTTCTGTTTGTCATTCAGTAACAGATTCACAGTGAATCCTCCACATGCCTAAAGATAATACTGAAGTTGAAAAATTATTTTTGACATTTTAAGTCCTTTGTTTGTAAAATTTGATATCTGATATTCAGTAGTCCATGTTTTTCAGTTTTGTTATTCAACATTTAACTGTTATTTTAATTCCATGTGGCCACTAGTCCTAAACATAGAGAGTTTTTGAGCAGGTGCTACTTTTATTTCCCCACAGATTTGTATAACTTCCAAAGAACCGAGAAAAACCCATAGTAATAACATTGCCACAATTATATAGCTTTTAATAACAAATTATTACAGAAAAAATAATAATAATAAACACATATATGTCAGATACAGACACACAAAGTCTTTTTATAAACCATTCGTATATGTATTCCATGTGTGATAAAATGTGGTTGGAATTACTGGGAACTCACATATGAGAAAACATCATAGTTTGCATAGGGGTCACATAGTTTTGTCATGCACACAACTGTGTATCAGCCTGTGAAGACTGTCTATAAATACCCCTGTAGTTTTCATAAGACTGCATATGTAAATCCACAACCAAAACAACTAGTTCCATTGAAACAAGTTGTGTTGGGGGAGGGGAGCATCATTCCGTCCCAACAGTTGTTGCCAGCAGTTGCCAGCACCTATAATAAATACTCCGAGCAATGTAGTAATATTCTAGCGACTCCAGCCACTGAGCCGACTTCATTTGGAGCTCGGATCAGATGCCTCTATACAAATGCCCGTAGCATGGGGAATAAACAAGAGGAATTGGAGATGTGGGCACATCTACTAGGCTATGATATAATAGGCATCACAGAAACATGGTGGGATGGCTCCTTTGACTGGAAGGTTACAGGCTTTTTAGAAAAGACAGGCCTGGTAGGAGGGGAGAGAGAGTTGCCTTTTATATTAGGGATAGGCAGGAGAGTATGGAACTCTGTCTGGGGACAAGTGACCAGTTAACAGAAAGATTGTGGGTCAGGGTTAAGGGGAAATTGGTGATGGGGCACATTACTGTGGGGATATGTTACAGACCTCCTGATCAAGAGGAATCTGTGGATGAAGAACTCTAGAGACAAATAGGAAAAGCCTCACAGTCACAGGCCCTTGTTCTCATGGGGGACTTCAACCACCCTGACATCTGTTGGGGTGACAGTACGGCCCGGCACAAGCAGGTTTCTTGATTGTGTGGAAGACAACTTCCTTCTGCAAGCAAGAGAGAGAGCCGACGAGGAGAGGTGCCCTCCTTGACCTCGTGCTCACCACCAGGGAAGGGCTCGTTGGAAATGTGACTCTCCAGGGAAGTCTTGGATGTAGTGATCACGAG